>NC_041384.1:51647135-51695577 GCF_002162155.2 Triticum dicoccoides
TCGGGCGGGCGACGCGTGCCTGCGGGCGGGGGTGGCGGCGACCGGGCCCGGGCGGGCCTTCCTCGGGCCCCACGGGCCGCGGCGGGGAGGAGAGAGAGGCGCGGCGAGGTGGCAGCTCCTAGTTGGTGGAGAGCGGTGGCGTGGTGACGTGGCGCCTTTCCATTGGGCGGAGTGAGGTGGCGGCGGCGAGCGGACATGTCCGGGCGGCGAGGTTTTGTCCGGCGGCGATGAGGGAGTTGGATCTAGGGTTTGTACCGCGAATATTTCGGAGGGGATCACATATATATAGGTAGAGGGAGCTAGGAGAGTCCAAATGAGGTGTGGTTTTTGGCCACGCAATCGTGATCGAACGACCGAGATGATGGAGGAGGTTTAGGTGGGTTTTGGGCCACTTTGGAGGGGTGTTGGGCTGCAACACACACGAGGCCTTTTCGGTCCCTCGGTTAACCGTTGGAGTATCAAACGAAGTCCAAATGGCACGAAACTTGACAGGCGGTCTACCGGGAGTAAACCAAGGCCGCATGACAAGTCTCGGTCCAATCCGAAAACGTTTAACACCCGCACACGAAAAGAGGTAGAAAGGGGCACCGGATGACATAGGAGCGCTGGATTGCAAAACGGGCAACAGGAAAAATGCTCGGATGCATGAGACGAACATGTATGCAAATGAAATGCACATGATGACATGATATGAATTCATGACACACAAGCAATGACAAGGCAACAACAGCGAATAACTAGAAGACACCTGGCACATCGGTCAAGGGGCGTCACAACACTCCACCACTACGAGAGGAACTCGTCCCGAGATCTAGAATGGCACCGGAGGGGAAATGGAAGAGAAAGAGAAGAGGTAAAACTAAGTTGCTTCTTTGACAAACGAGTGAAACCAAAGAACCTTGAAAAGGTTAAGCCATTTCGAGAAAAGAATACAACGGATATGAACGAAGTTGAAAACACTCCGTTAAGAAAGAGGAAAAAAAGAACTGATTTGGGTAGCACTTCGGTTGAAAAGAGAATGAAAGACTTGATAAAATGAAAAAGCTTGAGCAAAGGGACACAACACTCCGGTTAAATGGATAAACCAAGAAAAGAACATGATCCTGACAAAACAAGATGATGGGTTGAAGAGAACAACCTCACAATACCTCCAGAACAATAGAATAGAAGATTGATAATTGAAATAGGAGAATGGAGAAGAAAATGCCAACTTCTGCAACAAAAGAGCTTGAAAAGGCATCCTTAGGAGAAGGGTCGAACGGAGTTGTTGGAACACCAACAACGAAAAAAGAGTAAGCTTGTAGTGGGCTTATGGAGAACAACTCAAAATTTATGAGGTGAAATTCTGCCACTGACGGAAAACAAAAGATTGGATTGATAAGAACAAGGAGACGAGAAACTTATATCACCGGGAGGATAAATGAAGGGCTTGGGTCATTTATAAGCACCATAATTAGCAACAGTCCTTTGGGAAGGATTTAGGTGAAATATAACCCAAGATAACTCCAACGAAGAGGTAGATGGATTTAAGATATCTCATTCTTGACAACATGTGAATCATGAAACATGAACTCAAATTATGAAGAATGACATAGCACCATCTCAAAAGATGAGGTAAAAAGAATTGCGCTCCGGAATGGCAAATGAAGAATGATAGAGCTCCTCTGAAAAGAATCTTGATGAACACCTCCAGAAGGAATTAATTCTTTGATGAACCAACATGTAGAACTCCATGAAGAACTCCGGTAATAAAAGAATGATCAGATGAAAGGAAAGAGGAGTTGAAAACACAAGGTGAAGCCTTGCGATGATTCTATAGATCTCCACAACGATATAATTAAGAAAGCTTGGAACTTCGAAAAAGAAATATGAGCAAAAGAAACCAAGAATTTTTTTATGAACCTCCGGAATAAAGAATTGATCACTTGGATGAAACACGAATAAGAATTACGTTATGCGTATCCTTCAGCAATTTAGATTGATGACAAGAAACGGATTTTGCATACTACTTATACTCGTAGAAACGATTAGGAGAGATATAGCGCAAACTTGAGAAGGTCTTCAACGAACCATCGTAAGAATTGACACAACGAATAAATTGATATGGTAAAGAAGGAAGAGAAGTCCTGAACGAACCACCGTAAGAATTGGAAATGAAGGAAGTAAAAGAATGAATCACCGGTAAGAATTAGATAACGAATGATGATACTTGAGGGGATTTAGATACCACTGAAACGAGCTGATTAGAGAATATTGAGTGGTGCACCGGTAAGATTTAGAGAAGGAGAGCTGAAAGCTAGAAAGAATAATTATGAGATGATGGGCTCCGGAGAATCAAACTGAAAAGACTCCTAAACTGCTCCGGATGGTTGAAAAGATTTCTCATAATTGAGATCAATTATGAGAAGATGGCAACAAGCTAGCACCATGAATCTTGAACAGAATGGAGCAAGATTAAAGAGAAAACTCTTCTTCGACCTTCAAAAGCAGAGAATGACGATGAGAAACACCACCATGATTTGTTGACGTACTTCGGAATGAAGAATGGAAAGGTTGAGCCAACGACGAAAAGAAATGAAAGATCTTGGAGAAAGGCATTTGACTGATGACAATTCATTCTTATGTCAAACTTCGAAAAGAATTTTTAAGGATATCTCCAGGAGAATTAGAAGAGTCAGGTAAGATCCTAGAAAAAAAGACTTGTGGGTTAGGGCCCACTCGAAAGATACACCATAGAACGTTTGCTTGAAAAGGAGATAGCATCGGTTGAATTAACTGACTTGAATGAGATAACATCCTCGAAAGAGATTGAACGAATGTAGAGTGGAAACACGAATCTTCGAGATATCTTGAGCACTCCGGAACAATTGAATAGCGAGAAATGAATGAATATGAGGTGCACCGGTATGAGAAGGCATTGAAATGAGGAAAAAGGTATGATCAACAAAGCTTGACTTGAAACCACCGGAGAAGGGAAAAGAACGAAGGTTGATGAACTTGATGCTCCGTTAGTATATCTTCATAAGAATCACCGGATAAGAACATTGAAGGAAAAGAATGGAGAGACTTCACATCAATAAGATGGATACTTGATTAAGAAATCTTAGTCCTTGAAGAAAAAGGGTGGGAGGGCGGGAAAACAAAGACAACTTGGGATGGATGAAACGAACACCGTTGAGAAAACTGAGATTGAATCTTACGGATGTTGAGAAAGAACGGATCTGCTTGAAGAGAAAACACACCAGTTGAAAAGGATTGACGTGACAATCTCGATTATCATGAAGGATTGGTATTCACATCGGAGTATGAGAACACCATTTGGGGATCGTATGGGATCAAAACTTGACATTGAAGCAACTCGAATACCACAACTCGAAACAAAACAAAGGATTAGCTTGCAGAATAAGCCGGAACAAACATATGATAGAAATTTCGTCCAAAGTTTTCGTGGTGGGGCCTACACGGGCTCGATCGTACAACACCATCATGTACAAGGCAGTGCACATGACATACGAAGCGTCCCCGAGTTGGCATAGCCAAGGACTCTTTAAGACACAACGAGACCACTGTAAAACCAACCATGGATAGGCGGACCACTAGACGTCGAGCCCCAATTTCATACCATACATCTGTCGGAAAGAAATCCTAAGAGCTACTTGAATTCCCACTTATAAACTCCCAAAACTTTCCGGTTATGCAATCAGGTGTTGGGGATACACGGGAAGCATAATATCTCACCCAAAACTACACAAATCCTACATCCAGCTGTATCCACCCTTCAACACAAAACCAAGAAACCTTCGGAAATCATTTACCTCGATCTTCGAAAAGCATCTGTTATACAAGTTATGGCAATACTCCGGAACTCCCGGCCCAGT
The DNA here is from genome assembly GCF_002162155.2 of Triticum dicoccoides. Taxonomy (NCBI): domain Eukaryota; kingdom Viridiplantae; phylum Streptophyta; class Magnoliopsida; order Poales; family Poaceae; genus Triticum; species Triticum dicoccoides. The sequence continues at coordinate 51,651,014 of NC_041384.1, forward strand.
ACTGGGTGGCGTCGAGGTTATCTCACCAACAACTGCATAAAAGAGATTTTCGATGTCGGCGAACTCAGGTATTCCATAACTGCAACGATAAAATTGTGACGACAACACCTCGGAGCTCAACTCCCCGGGACACTGCCACAACCCCTAAATGTCAGGAGGCACCAAGAACAATGTTCTCGTCACAAAATCATCGGAACGATTCCAAGATACCCGCGTGATCCTAAAAAAATTTTATTGAAAATTTAAGAAGAGAAGAGTCAAAACTCTACGTCAGGATGCCTCACCAGAGCGACGAAGGAACTGAGGAGTAAAAAGAATTCCTAACTCTCTGATATATATAATCCTAAATGACTCAAAACATTTTTCTAGACTCAACAACGCCAGTGATTCGATCAAGCAGGGGGCTCCTAAGGTCGGGGAAGGCTCTGATACCAACTTGTAGTGCCCTCGATGCGACTATATCTCCCACATGTCGAAGCACGACTTAGAGGCATAACCGCATTGAAAGCAATGTCGCAAGTGAGGTAATCTTCAAAACAACCCATGTAATAAATAAGGGAAAGAGATATATAGTTGGCTTGCAATCGCCACTTCACACAATACATGAATAAAGCATTACAACATCTAGGTACAATCAAGGTCTGACTATGGAACCAAAATAAAAGAAGACTACCCCAAATGCTACACAGATCCCCGATCGTCCCAACTGGGCTCCACTACTGATCAACTGGAAAACGGAACAACATAAAGAACACGATCTTCATAGAGCTCCTCCTTGAGCTTGGTTGCATCATCTGCACGGTTCAACGGCACCTGCAAGCTGGTTTTGGAAGTATCTGTGAGTCACGGGGACTCAGCAATCTTACACCCTCGCGGTCAAGACTATTTAAGCTTATAGGTAGGGTAAAAGGTATGAGGTGGAGCTGCAGCAAGCGACTAGCATATTTGGTGGCTAACATACGCAAAAGAGAGCGAGAAGAGAAGGCAAAAGCACGGTCGAACAACTATGATCAAGAAGTGATCCTAGAACAACCTACGTCAAGCATTACTCCAACACTGTGTTCACTTCCTGGACTCCGCCGAGAAGAGACCATCACAGTTACACACGTGGTTGATGTATTTTTAATTAAGATCAACTTCAGGTTTTCTACAACCGGACATTAACAAATTCCCATCTGCCCATAACCGCGGGCATGGCTTTCGAAAGTTCAATCCCTGCAGGGGTGTCCCAACTTAGCCCATCACAAGCTCTCATAGTCAACGAAGGATATTCCTTCTCCCAAGACAATCTGATCAGACTCGACATCCCGGTTACAAGACATCCTCGACAATGGTAAAACAAGTCCAGCAAAGCTACCCGAATGTGCCGACAAATCCTGATAGGAACTGCACATATCTCGTTCTCAGGGCACACCAGATCATCCAAACTTCCGGTAGGCCAGCCCAGAGTTGCCCCTGGTGGCCACCGGCGGCTGACAGGTTGGACCAACACTCAGAGGAGCACTGGCCCGGGGGGTAAAATAATGATGACCCTCAGGAGCGCGACTCCCAAGGGAAAATAAAAGGCTAGGTGGCGAATGGTAAAACCAATGTTGGGCCTTGCTGGAGGAGTTTTATTCAAGGCGAACTATCAAGGGGTTCCCATTAAAACCCAACCGTGTAAGGAACGCAAAATCCGGGAACATAACACCGATATGATGGAAACTAGGGCGGCAAGAGTGGAACAAAACACCAGGCATAAGGCCGAGCCTTCCACCCTTTACCAAGTATATAGATGCATTAATTAAATAAGAGTTATTGTGATATCCCAACAAAATATCCATGTTCCAACATGGAACAAACTCCAATCTTCACCTGCAACTAACAACGCTATAAGAGGGGCTGAGCAAAGCGGTAACATAGCCAAAAAACGAGTTGCTAGGACAAGGTGGGTTAGAGGCTTGGCTTAACAATATGGGAGGCATGATAAGCAAGTGGTAGGTATCGCAGCATAGGCATAGCAAAAGAGCGAGCAACTAGCAAGCAAAGATAGAAGTGATTTCGAGGGTATGGTCATCTTGCCTGAAATCCCGCAAGGAAGAAGAACGAGTCCACGAAGAAGACAAACGGACGTAGTCGAATGGTTCCTCACAAACACGACGTTACCGTAATCAACCCGAATAAGCAACACCAGAAAGAAGCACACAACATAGTAAACAACCAACACACGAACATGGTATGATATGCGGGATGCGGTATGTGATGCATATGCAAGATTTGGAAAGGAATGATTGAACCTGGCCTCAACATGGAAATCCAAGAATGCCACTGGAAAGGTGAGGTAATTTCAGTCGAAATTGATATGAAGATCACCGGAATCAGATGCACGATTTGGAAATGGCAAGCAAAATAAATATGACACCGGTCTGCGATAAACAGCAAGTAGCCTCCTAAATGCATCAAGATAAATAAGCCAATGCACTCAAACATGGCAACACAATACATGGCAGGGATCCACTCATTATGCTTGACAAAATATGAACACTGAGCTGCGGCTAATTCACTAAATAACAGGTTCAAACAAGCATGGCAAAAGGGCAAAAGATAACAGGTTACAGACTTGGTGAAATTAACATCATGTCAGGAATTTATCAACAGGAAGCAATCTTTAGAGCATGAAAACTACATGCTACGGGAATATATCATGGCAAAGCAAGGCATGGCATGAAGCTACTCTAAGCATATAACAAAAGTCCCTTAGTGACCTTGAGCAAAAAGGGATCAGAAAATACAGTTGCAAGCATGTGAACATAGCAAAAACATAAACAGATTCAGACTTAGTGAAAAACTGGAGCATGCAAAACAGTTAACGAGTAGGCATGTTTACGAGCTCGATGCACTCACTACAAAGCATGGCATGATAATTCAAGCATACATCCAGCTAATAGACATGGCATAGAAGCTAGACATGGCAAGAACAACAACATAGCATGCACGGATCAACTACAACAAGCTCGGCAAAATCGCTAACCATGTTAACAATCTGCCAGGAATATTTCATACCAAAAGTAGAGCTCGATTTACTGAAGCTAGGGTGATCCATAATTGCAAACAAAGACATGGATGGATAGAGCACCACAATATTAACAAAACATCCTTACTGATCATCCTCAAAAGAGGCACGGATCACTAGGAAACAACATGAACATATGGCATAAAAATAAGGACTGGGCAAGGACTTAGTGAAATTCTAAGTCCCTGAAATCAGCATCATTGAGTAAGCTACTTTGCATGCTTGTTCTAGTCACCACAAAGATCACAAAAATACATGGCCTACACCCCTGTAAAGATGGCATGACATTCTACAAAACACATGTAGAGCTCAGGATTATAGCATGCACACATTAAACATGGCAAAAATGACAAAAGGCCATTTGCTGAAACAGATCTGACATAATCATCACATAGCCCTCTTCCAACAGCATTTCGGACATCAAGATGAGCTCAAATGATGAGATGAAACGATGTACTCGTCGAGGCGAACATTTTGATATGCTACACGCGCGAATCGAAGCTACAATGATGGAGTTATGGCATGTCAAAATATGGAAAAAGTTAGGGTTTCAGGCGAAAAAGTCAACTGTCTCGTTGGATCTGGATCTGGATCTCAGATCGGGCCGGCACTGTAGCTGTGAGGACGAGGACGCCGGAGACTTGGCCGGCCGGAGCTGCGAGTGAAGGTGGCCGGACTTTGGCTGCAGAGGAGGGGCTCACCGGAGGAGGGAGCTCCGGTGGCCGGCGCGCGGATCCGGCGGACTCGGGCGTGGCGCTCGCGGAGGCGCGGCGAGGTCTCCTGCGGTGGCGCGCGGGCTTGGCGGCGAGCGGGGCGGCGACCGGCGCGGGTGGCGCGGTGGCCGGCGGCGGAGGCGGCGGCGAGCCAGCGCGTGAGGTGCGGCGGCGAGCCAGCGCGGGAGACACAGGGTCAGGCGGGCGACGCGTGCCTGCGGGCGGGGGTGGCGGCGACCGGGCCCGGGCGGGCCTGCCTCGGGCCCCACGGGCCGCGGCGGGGAGGAGAGAGAGGCGCGGCGAGGTGGCAGCTCCTGGTTGGTGGAGAGCGGTGGCGTGGTGACGTGGCGCCTTTCCATTGGGCGGAGTGAGGTGGCGGCGGCGAGCGGACATGTCCGGGCGGCGAGGTTTTGTCCGGCGGCGATGAGGGAGTTGGATCTAGGGTTTGTACCGCGAATATTTCGGAGGGGATCACATATATATAGGTAGAAGGAGCTAGGAGAGTCCAAATGAGGTGTGGTTTTCGGCCACGCGATCGTGATCGAACGACCGAGATGATGGAGGAGGTTTAGGTGGGTTTTGGGCCACTTTGGAGGGGTGTTGGGTTGCAACACACACGAGGCCTTTTCGGTCCCTCGGTTAACCGTTGGAGTATCAAACGAAGTCCAAATGGCACGAAACTTGACAGGCGGTCTACCGGGAGTAAACCAAGGCTGCCTGACAAGTCTCGGTCCAATCCGAAAACGTTTAACACCCGCACACAAAAAGAGGTAGAAAGGGGCACCGGATGACATAGGAGCGCCGGATTGCAAAACGGACAACGGGAAAAATGCTCGGATGCATGAGACGAACATGTATGCAAATGAAATGCACATGATGACATGATATGAATTCATGACACACAAGCAATGACAAGGCAACAACAACGAATAACTGGAAGACACCTGGCACATCGGTCACGGGGCGTCACATCACATACGAGATCAAAGTAATTCAGTGTCAAAAGTGACAAGGCATTAATATATTCGAGCAAATATTTTCAGAACTTTTCAGAAAGGCATGGTGTACATCGACCCAACTAATAATGTTGAAAATAATTGGCCAAGTTTATGTTGAGATGAGACAAAAAAGTCTTATATAATGCTGGGTTAATTAAAAAATACGAACAACAACTCAGCAACAGGCATAGGCATACGAGTGGTCAAAAGATAGTATCAATACAAAGTTTAGTTTGTCTCAAATATTGCTCCATATCCCAAATAATTCTTTTTGAAACAATTAAAATATGTTGGCTCAGTATAACGGTAATCATGTAGAAGCTTTGCAAAATTATTATGAAGCATTTTTAGCCGATGAAAATTATTATGAACCTACACGACTAGAAATCTATCCCTAAGTTTGAAGTTATATACAAAGGGCTTTCTACATAGGGATCGTAAAAAGGCTTTGGGAAATTATTCTGGGCACTAGAAGAAAATCCTTCTTACCGCAAGCTTTTAATGATACACTGTGCTCCGTCAATACATGCGACTATTTGTGCTATAGAAAAAAAGGATCAAATTGTTTAGTAAGTGCTAAAAGGGGGCTTTCTATATAGGGATAGTGAAAAGAAAAACTTTCCCTTATCGGCTCTAGGAAGGAAGGTCACTTCATGATGATAAAAAGAAGAAGAAAGTATGACCTATACTAGTACTTTATGGATAAAGTTTCTCTAATTTATAGAGAAAGCCTAGTAAAGATCAATTAGTGAGCAACTGGGTCAACAAAATTAAAAAGACCTCTTACTTATCCCATGGTATGGGTCAAAATTTAGAAATCGGCTTAATATAATAGAGTTGATCCACTAATGGTGTGTTTCTTAGATGTTCTCTCCCTAGAATGGATGTTCCCCTTTGAGACATGCTTAGTGTAGATGTGTTGAGCACATGCAACTGCAGTTGTTTGGTAGCCATGTATGAGTTTAGACATGCTGAATTTAGACTTTCATTGGTGGCCTGCATCTAGGGAGACATGCTGGGCTGAGGCTGTGTTTTGGTAAATTGTACGTGATGCGGCCTGCAACAATGGGGTTTTTGGCGCCAATACAACAGTCGATCAATGTTTCGACTATATGTAAATCTGAAAATCATATTTCAATAGTGAACACATAATTCCAGCAATAAAGATCATCATTTTAACATACTCAACAATAGTAAGTTTTTTTTTGACTATTTGTAAATATGAAAAAACACATATCAACACTTAGCACATAATTCCAGCAATAAAGCATCATCATTTCAACATAGCGTCGACAATAAACATCATAAGTTGTCCTAGCACATTACTAAATTCATATTACATAGCTCAAATTCAAGTTATAATAGGCATCAAAAAAGGGATAGTTCCTCAACATGCACAAACTAAGATCATCTCAAATAAGATCTGGATTCTTTTCCTAGATACGATTGAACGTTGTTGTGCTGAATTCATCATCCATCTTCATGAAATTAAGACATTTTTATTATTACAACTGTTACTATGATCCAAAACAAGCAACCACTCGGCGAGAGGAAATCCAACAAGATCCATGATAATCTTGTACAATTCAGGGTGTGTCTCATCATTTCAGCGTGTAAAAATGATTGCAGCATGTACATGCATATGTGAGTGTGACCCAAATAGTGTTCGTCTTCTAGTACTATCATTTTCTTGTCATCATCCCAGAGTGCACCACTTATTATTGGAGATAAACAATTCTTGACCACTTATTCTGCCATTTGCGAAGATGATTGTGCACTTGGATGTTAGAGACGTTATAACCAACTAAAGCAATCAAGGACTTTGCAACTTTCATTTGACCGCTCATCGGGCCTGATAGGTGGTGGTATCACACCCTTCTCAAAGGAACCGTATGTGAGACTCTCGCCTCATACGGCTCCGTCCTGTAATTTGGTACCCCCTTTTCCTTTGATCAACGATTCCTCGAACCCATGGGAGTTACGAATAATTCATTGTTAAGTTTGCATCAGCCGCCCATGTATGCTTACGGAACTGGCTGCAATTAGCCGCCAATCGAAATACTAATTAATATGGGTTTCTATGTGTGTGAGAGCATGCAGCAAAGTTGTCTAGCTTACGGAACTGGCTGCAATTAGTCGCCAATCGAAATACTAATTAACATTGGCTTGACGTATTCGTGTGCGACCAGATCTAATTGCAGTTAGTGTTAACAACTTAACATATTAAGGTCAAGGTGATTCATCCGGCTGCTAACGATGAGAAAATGCATATACTTATGCACAGTAAGTTATGAGCTCTTAATTAGTCTCTACGAATGGATCCTGTGATATACCACAAGGAATCTTGCGGCCTTCTCTGTACGTTCCTTCCCAAGCTAATTAACTAAGTGCTGGCTTCTGAGCGTTTGGGCAATTTGTTAACTTAGCCAAGAAATACCACTACCTCCGATCCATAATAAGTGTCGTAGTTTTAAACTGACCCTAATTCAAAACTGTAAAACTTATATTGAATCGAAGGGAGTAGTTGTTTTGTGAATAGCGGTTACAGAACATTACCAGCCAAGCCTAGAAGTGTGAATTCCCTGATTTCCAATGAACCTGTCAAAATGCTTTTGAGGCAAGATATTTGTTGCCCAAAAGTTTTTCCTATAAGTTATCCTCGATAAAAAGTTGAAAAATGGCATTTTCTAAGGAAGGCAGTATTTTTTTTTACCTCAAGATCTTGAGTCCCAAGTAGTGATTTGGTTACTGGGGAGAAAATTCGGTTACCGCCCGGTAATCGTGAATCCCGGCTGGTACCCCACAAGAAATCGTTCTACCAAGCAAAATACCTCAGATTTTTGAATTTTAATGATTTTTTTGGATTCAAATCCATTAAAAAATTGTTCGATAATTATTTTTCGGGTTAGTAACCGGAATTCTCGGTGCCCCATGAGATTATTTTGCATCAAGAAATACAAAACCTTGATCCCAAGACCACCCTGATCTTTTGGGTGCCAAACGACATCCCATTTCACATGGTTGTATTTCTTCTTTTCACTGTAGTTTTTGCAAGAATAAATTGGAGCTACAATAGTCCAACCTGTGCAGTATTCCTTTTAGAATTGGGAAATGATTATGATCAATCGGCCGATTCAGCGTGGCGCGTCCGCCTCCACTGGCGCGTAGCGCGTGTCCCCTGTGGGCCCATGCACCACACTACTCCTTTCTCCCTTTGTCTCAGTCGAGTTGCTCGTTTTATCCCATCTAGATCTCCTTTTCTCTCCCATCTCTCTTTGTCATCTCTCATGCCTGGTCATGGGTGGCTAGCAATTCACGCGCATGGAGTGGTCGCCTGGACTATGTGAGGTGCCGCAACTCGTTGGGCCGTCGGCCACTTCCACCACGACCGTCAGCCGCTGTAGGTCTGTTGGCTGCTGTGGAGCGCATGGCACGACCCCACCAACCTCCTCCATGCAGTTCCCAATCATCACCATCTGCCTCCCGGTTGCAATTAAGGGCAAAGGTGACGAACGACGGCAATGCTGCTGTGACATGCGTCTGCAAGGACAGGCACCATTTCTGCAGCATCATCTCCATTGCAAAAATTGCTGCAACATTACATATGTTGCAAAAAGGCGAAGGCAACTTTTTTTGCTAATGACCTATGTTGCAAAAGTTTTCTGCAACATGACCTCTGTTGAAAACATTTCTGCAACACAACATTTGCTGCAAAGGTTTCTGCAGTATTACCTCTATTGCAAAATTAAAGAACGCCGCTTGGCCACACGATCTAATGGCTCGTGACCCGGCATATTTTTTAAAAAGATCAGCCGGCGGACGCATAGCACACCCCTTTAGAATTTAGAAATATAGAAGTAAAATTAAGATAGTTTACAAAGGATCAACATATTATCTATAATAAACAATCTTAATAAGTAAATGGGGTGCACTGGATTTTCCAAGACTTGTTAATTTCCTTGTGTTATGTATTGCCCAAAAGGAAAAAAATGAAACATCAACCAAAAAAAGAAATTAAGCAGCAGCGTGGCAGCTTTATTGTCTCGATGCCGGCCGGGAATATTGGTACTAGTACTATATATATACGAGCCAAAGCGACAATCACATTCGCAGCTAGCACAAAACAAACCAATGGGCCAACCGCCGGGGCCGTGGACGTTGCCGGTGATCGGCAGTCTGCACCACATCGCCGGGCAGCTCCCGCACCGGGCCTTGCGTGACATAGCGCGGCGCTACGGGTGGCCCGTCATGCTGCTCCACCTCGGCGAGGTGCCCACGCTCGTCGTCTCCTCCCGCTCCGGTGCGCGCGAAGTGATGAAGACCCACGACGCTGCGTTCGCCTCACGGCCCCTGAGCTCCACCGTGCGCGTGCTCACAAACGGCGGGCGGGACATCATCTTCGCCCCCTATGGCGACCACTGGCGAATGATGCGCCGGATCGCCGTGACCGAGCTCCTCACGGCCCGCCGAGTCCTCTCCTTCCGTGCTATCCGGGAGCAGGAGGTCGCCGCCATGCTCCGCGCCATCGCTGCCGGCGGGGAAGAGGTCGACATGCGCGCGCGGCTGTCGGCAATGCTGGCGGACAGCACGGTGCGCGCCGTGATGGGGGACCGCTGCAGGGACCGGGACGTGTTCCTCCGAGAGGTCGACCGCGCTAACGAGCTTGGCAGGGGGTTCAACCTGGCCGACTTGTGGCCGTCGTCGCGGCTCCTCGTTTGGGCCAGCGGCGCCGTTCGCCGCGCCGAGGAGTGCCGTGACACTGTGTTCGTGATCCTCGACGGCATCATCGCCGAGCACTTGGAGAGGATGGACGGTGTTGGAGACGACGATCAGGACCTCATCGATGTTCTCCTGAGGATACAGAAGGACGGCGGCGGCGACCTCGACATCGACTCTATTAAAGCCGTCATCTTCGTAAGCAATCTCAGTTACATTTATACTATACTTAATAACGTCAGTAATTAATCCCGTGCTGGCGAATTTCAGTGTTTACTGCATGTAATGTTTGTACAAAATCATAGACATAGGGTAAACATAGTAAACCATTTTTATATGCTTAATAATGTATTTTTTGAGAAATACTACTCCCTTAGTTCCAAAATAGATTACTCAAGTTTGTACTAACTTTAATACAAAATTAATATAAAATTAGGTCATCTATTTTGAAATGGAGGGAGTACTTGTTTAATAATATTATCAGTCATCAATCCCTTTCTCACGAGTTTCAGTGTTTAATCATAGAGACGTAGGGTTGACTAATGTTTAAAAAAAGAGACGTAGGGTTGACTTAGTAAAACATTTTCAGAAATTATTTTAAACTTCTCAAAGCTTTTTCTTGTTAGCCCTAGGAGGGAACGAATTAAACTACTCCAGTCAGTTTGTGCTTAGAGCACGATAATCTAGTTGTGTCATGTCCAAGCAACTTCTGATTGGTAAACTCATGTAGGAGTAGCAAATTTATGAAGCATGCATGCATGTATATTGAGGGGATTCAGTGCATATATCGTTTGTCCTTTTTCGAACGGAAACATGATGGATCTTGATTATAATTTTGCAGAAATGTTGAGCACATATACACTCCCGTCATCTATGAATTTCTTAGGATTCTCTTTTTCGATTATATATTTTCAGGACTAATTCATATATATGTAATAGTAGTATTTATTGTGAACAAAATCATTGTCAGGACCCCGACTCGATGTCACATAGATCTAGCATGTAACACCTCATATCACTTTGCGGCCTCACGCACGGTATTCCCACGGGTGTCGTCTTACTTTTGCCCGGGACCGTTTGCGCCTTTTGGCACACGTATATGATAGTGTCGCTAGCATCCATATGATAAGGAGCCCGGGCTGACACGGCTAGTCGTAAACCCAAAGTGGCACAGACTTACAGGGACAGGCATCCATGACCCAGCATCGAACGTGTCGGTCATCAGCAAGTGGGTCCGGGCTGTAGCACTGGGCTAGCAGGACTCCGGTAAACCGGGCTGTAGCGGGCTAGCAGGACTCCGGTACTCAATGCGTGACATTTCCCCGAAGGGACAGACACAGGAACGAAGAAGGACACATGCCGGCCAGCCTAAGTGTCCCAGAGCAGTAGCAAGCTACCATGGCTCAGTGGTAACACTAGGAGACATTTCCCGGTAAGAGAGGCTACTAAAGATAAACAACTAGATAGTCAGATCTCACACATACCAAGCATTTCAATCATACACACAATATGCTCGATATGTGCAAATACAACAAGGCATCACAACATGAATCTACGACACAAGTACTTTATTTAAGGTTCAGAGAGCCATACATAACATACACACAAGTACGGGTCACATGACCCAGCACTCAAGTCATACAGTCATACAACTCAGCAGCGGAAGTAACTTGTCTGAGTACAGACAACTAGTAAATAAAAGAGGCTTGGAAAGCCTAGCTATACTACGTGGTCCTTCACAAGCTCAGGATCACCACCTGGGCCTTAGCCTACTCATTGATGTCAACGTCTACGAAGAACCCATCAGAAGGGGTTGCAGCGTCTTCTGTAAAAATGTAAATTATAGCAACATGAGTACAAAGGTACTCAGCAAGACTTACATCAGATCCTACATACATGCACATTATCAAGAAGGGTTGGTGGAGTTATTGCAGCAAGCCAGCTTTGACTCTTGGCTAGGCTATCCTACGAGACTCCAACTTGAAATGGTTTTGCGCACACGAGTCCACTACTCACCACTTCAATACACTACCGAGGATCCACCTCCGTCTTCCTACGAAAAAGCCATCCTCGGCACTCACACTTATCTTGAAGCTTTTAGTAGTTTCCATTTACTTGTCTATGAACTGTATAGGCAACCAAGTAGTCCTTTACCGCGGACGCGGCTATTCGAATAGATCATGTTAACCCTGCAGGGGTGTACTTCTTCATACACGCTCTCACCACTTACCGTCGTTTACACGACATGTACTCGGCAACCTTCAAGCGGAAGCCCAACGTGGGTGTCGGCCACGACCTACCTAATCACCTAAGTCTCTAATCCAGGTTTATCGCCTATCCAGGTTCCATCCGCAGGGAGTCCGGCCGAGGTTTCCCATACGGCCCCGAACGATGTGTACAGGGTTCCCGAGATACCTAACGGGTAGTCGGTACACCGTGCCACGTATCTACCGCATCACAACCCACCCCTACGGTCAGCGTTGTCCACGGCCTCCAGTAGGCTACAAACACCAGAAACTACTTGCAACTCCTGGATAGAGAACTAGGGTGAAATAAGAAGCCGAGAGGGTCCATTGGTTTCGGGCCCAATGTATGGTAGTAGCTGATTCTTAAATCACACATACAGATCTCAGTGCTTAAGGTCGGCTTCAATGAAACAACCCACCATGTACTCCTACATGGCCTCTCATCGATACCTTTACCAAATCGTGTTCACCACACCACCCTCACTACCGACATAATCATTTCACTCTAGCCCATCACCCAGATGAACCAGACCTGACACGACTCTAAGCATAGCAGGCATAGCAAGGTAGGAACAACACATGCATATGGCTCAAACAACTCCTACACATGCTAGTGGGTTTCATCTAGTTACTGTGGCAATGACAGGTCATGCAGAGGAAATGGGTTCAACTACCGTAGCACACAGCAGTTTGAAACGCATTGTCTTAATGCAGTAAATGAGAGCAGGAGCGAGAACATGGGATTGTATCGATATGATGAAATTGTTGGTTGCTTGCATGATGGTTCGATGCACTGATATGGTTCTTCGTTAGGATAATCACGGTACTCCTCGGAGGCAGAATCTACCGCAAAGAACACCGATACACAGCCATCACCAAACAATGTGCGACAATATGATGCATGCATGAAACATGGCAATATGAGTGTGTTGGGCTAATGCAACTAAGACCCAAAGGGTTTGAACCAATTTGACCCAAAGATTCAAATTTCAAACTCATACATGGCCCCTTAAAGTGTTTTATCTTGTTCTGCATAAAACAGCAAGTTAACTTGTTTAATCATGCATGAAAACAGTACAGATGGATAGATTGGATTTTTCTGATCATTTTTCATATATAACTTGTCTGATTTGGAGTTACAGATTAAAAGTTATGAATTTTTGAAGTTTAAACTATATTCTGGAATTTCCTATATTAGAATAAATCCAGAAATTAATTTATTGCGTCAGCCATGCGTCAGAATGACGTCAGGGTCAACGGAGACGTCCAGGTCAAACCTGACTGTGGGTCCAGGGTGTCAGGGTAATTAGTTTAGTTTTTAAAGTTAATTAAAACTAACCCTATTTAGTTAACAGGGCTGGGCCCCACCTGTCATTGACTCATCGGGGTCAACCAGGGCCCACCCACGGTCAAAGCCAGGTCGGCTGCACCGGCGTTTAGCCGCCGGCGAGCCCGATGCGGCGGCGGAAGTGGTTTTGGCCGTTTCGGCAACCAAACGAGTCGCGGAGGCCATCGGAGTGGAGCTGAGGAGGAGCCGCAGCTCTTGGTGGAGTCCGTTGGGGTCGGGGTGGCCGGAGTTGGCGCCGGCGACGACTTTGGCGGCCACCGGAGTTCGGTCGAGGGCGAACTTGATGCTAGAGGGGTCGGTGAGGTGCGGGGAGTAGCTGGTTAGGTGCTATGTGACGTGGTGAGCATGATGGACACCAAGTTGTGGCCGAAGGGTGACCGGGAGCACGTCGGCGACGAGCTCCGCGGCGGTGGGTGCGGTTGAGCTTCTGGAGGTCACTACACAGCTCGGGAGCAAGAAAAGAAGGGAGGGGAAGATGGTTAAGCTCACGGGGAGTTCGACGAAGCACTTGGTGCCGCCAGGGACGGGCCGGAGCGACGACGGCGTTGAAGGGGATCTCCGGCGACGGCGGTTCGGTCGAGGTCGATGCGGTGGGCTCGGGCCTTGCAAGCGCTCGGGGCTCGGCTTGCTCGAAGGAGAGGAGGGTGGCGGAGCTCCTGGACACGGCGGCACGGCGTGGGGTTGACGGAGGACGTGGCTACGGCGAGGGGGTGGCGGCGATGGCGTCGGCCATGGCGGGGGAGCGCGAGAGAGAGGAGTTGGGGGAGAATGGAGGTGTCCTGGGGGTTCACGGCTCGGCGTGGAGTTCATCCATCCAGCAACGAGGCGTGGAGGTGAAGCAGGGCGACGGCTAGCTGCGTGGCGCACGCCGCGGCCGCCGTCGGGCACCTGCCCGCCTGCCTGGCCGGCAAGCAGCTCGCTGGCGCGGCGCTGGGCTGGGCCGGCAGGTGGGCCGGGTGCTGGGCGCCAGGTAAGTTTTTTGTTATTTCTCCTGTTTTCTGTTTTTTAATTCCTCTGCAACTTTGTTGAATTATTAAAAATACCTAGGCAACTCCTAAAATCACCAAACTACTCCTGGTCCATAGTTGGATTATTTCCAACATGAAACATTTTAGTTTGGAGATATTTGAGCATTTGAAATATTTTATATAATTTTAAATGCCCAAATTCAAATATCTATGATTTAATTCAAAGACACTAAGATGACCTAGGAAAATGTGCACCACTTTTGGCAGAGGTTCTGAACCAAGACAAAAATGATGGGCATTTTAGAAGGGCATTTCAGGTTCATTGAAAAAGTTTTTAGTAAACCCTAGTTGGTTTCAGAGGGGGCTGGGGGTTCTGTCATCCCCATTTCAGGATTCTGATGAAAGAATAGACATGATGCAACACTCTAATGCATGAACTAGCTAGGGTGTGACAACTCACCCCCACTCAAAAGAATCTCGTCCCGAGATTTGGGTTCCTCCAAAAAGAAGGCGGGATACTCGAGTCGAAGACGATCCTCCCTTTCCCAAGTTGCTTCATCCTCAGAATGGTGCGACCATTGAACTTTGAGAAACTTGATATTATGACGTCGAGTGGTACGCTCGGCCTGATCAAGGATACGAATGGGGTACTCTCGATATGTGAGATTATCTTGGAGATCAAGCGTTTCGTGGTCCACTCCACGGATAGGATCCGAGAAGCAACGCCTGAGTTGAGAAACGTGGAAGACATCGTGGACTCTGGAGAGATGCGGAGGTAGTTCCAACTGGTAGGCAACTTCTCCTCGTTTAGCGAGAATACGAAAAGGTCCAATGTAACGGGGAGCCAATTTGCCTTTGATACCGAAACGATGGGTTCCCTTCAGAGGAGTAACCCGAAGGTAAGCCTTCTCGTCAACCTCGAAAGTCATAGCCTTGTGTTTTCGGTCGTATTGACTCTTTTGACGAGATTGGGCTGTTTTCAACTTTTCACGAACGATGCGAACTTGCTCTTCTGCTTCTTGGATCATATCCGGACCAAAGAATTGTCTTTCCCCGGTTTCTGACCAGTTAAGGGGTGTTCGACAATGTCGTCCATAGAGAACTTCAAAAGGGGCTTTACCCAGGCTAGATTGATAGTTGTTGTTGTAAGCAAATTCGGCAAATGGAAGGCATTTCTGACATTCCAGTCCGAATGAGATAACAGAGGCTCGAAGCATGTCTTCTAGAATCTGGTTGACGCGTTCTACTTGACCACTTGATTGAGGGTGAAAAGCGGTGCTAAAGGAAAGGCGGGTTCCCATAGCATTTTGGAAACTTTCCCAAAATCGAGAGGTGAAGAGACTTCCTCGATCCGAGTTAATTTCCAAAGGAACACCATGGAGAGACACTATTCGGGAGATGTACAAGTCTGCTAACTGACTAGCAGTTATACTCTCACGAACAGGTAAGAAATGGGCTACCTTGGAAAGACGATCGACCACGAAGAAGATAGCATTATTCCCTCTCTTAGTTCTGGGAAAACCGCTAATGAAGTCCATACCAATTTTATCCCATTTCCATTCAGGAATAGCTAGGGGTTGAAGGGTGCCTCAAGCCGTTGATGCTCTGCTTTTACACGACGGCAGACGTCGCAGTTAGCAATATACTGAGCAATTTCTCTCTTCATCCTGGTCCACCAGAACCTCTGGCGTAGGTCCTGATACATCTTGGTACTACCGGGATGAATAGTGAGAGGAGATTCATGAGCTTCCTTAAGGATCAATCGCCTCAGGTTTCGCACCTTGGGAACCACTAGCCGATTCCCAAAGTATACGACCCCTTGATCATCAATGGAGAAACAATTCGCAACTCCTTTCTTGATGTTTCTCTTGATGCGGGAAATTCCCGGATCTACCTTCTATGCTTTGATGATCTGATCCGTAAGGGTAGGTTTCGCCACCATGGTGGAAAGGAATCCTTGAGGAACAATGTGAAGGTTAAGCTTCCGAAATTCCTCATGGAGAAGTGGTTGACTTTGTTGTAACATCAGGTTGTTACAATAAGATTTGCGACTTAGCGCATCAGCCATAACGTTGGCTTTCCCTGGAGTGTAAGTTATTCCTAAGTCGAAATCTGTGATCAACTCGACCCAACGTGTTTGCCTGAGATTCAAATCCGGTTGGGTGAAGATGTACTTCAGACTTTGATGATCCGTGAATATCTCGCAACGATTACCGAGGAGGTAATGTCGCCAGGTTTTAAGTGCATAGACTACAGCTGCAAGCTCTAGATCATGAGTAGGATAATTCTCCTCATGTGGGTGCAATTGCCGTGAAGCGTAAGCAATTACGTGTCGATCTTGCATGGGAATACAGCCTAGTCCTTGTCGCGAGGCGTCGCAGTAGATAACAAAGTCCTTAGAGAAATCTGGCGGTACTAGGACGGGAGCAGAACTCAGGCGTCTTTTCAGTTCCTGAAAGCTGTGCTCACATTGTGGAGTCCATTCGAACTTTTTATCTTTCTTGAGGAGTTCGGTTAGAGGTTTTGCAACTTTGGAGAAATTTTCGACAAAGCGACGGCAATAGCTCGCTAAGCCCAGAAAACTCCGAACTTGCTTGACCGATTCAGGTGGAGTCCAATTAAGGACGGCTTGAACTCGCTCAGGGTTAACAGAAACACCTTTACCAAATATTACATGACCCAGATAGGTCACTTCTGACAACCAAAATTCGCATTTAGAAAATTTGGCATAAAGACGATGTTCTCAAAGTTTCTTCAACACTAGCCTTAGATGTTCGGCATGTTCTTCCTCGTTCTTGGAGTAGATGAGTATATCATCGAGGTAAACCATGACGAATTTATCCAAATACTCCATGAAGATTGAGTTCATTAACCGAGAAAAGGTGGCTGGAGCGTTGGTTAAACCGAAGGACATGACGGTGTACTCGTATTGGCCATAACGAGTAACAAAGGCCGTTTTAGGAATGTCCCCGTTCCTGATTTTGATTTGATGGTAGCCCAACCTCAAATCCATTTTGGAGAAGATTGAGGATCCAGCGAGCTAATCATACAGGTCGTTGATCCTGGGGAGCGGATATTTGTTCTTGATTGTGACCAAGTTGACAGGTCGATAGTCTACAACCATCCGGTCCGTACCATCCTTCTTCTTGACGAAGAGGACGGGGCAAGCCCACGGAGATGAACTAGGTCGGATGAAACCCTTTTTCAAGGACTCATCGAGTTGTTTCTTAAGCTCGGCTAGTTCTAGTGGTGCCATCTTATAGGGTCTTCTAGCCATCGGGACGGTTCCTGGAATGAGGTCTATTACGAACTCAACATCCCTGTCAGGTGGAACACCTGGCAATTCCTCTGGGAAGACATCCGGGAAGTCACGGACTACCGGGACGTCCTCAAGGTCTGGCAAAGGGCTGGCGTTAAGAGAATATAACTGTCGCTTGGCTATTCGGGTCAAGACATTGACTATCTTCCCCGAAGGATGTGTGAGTTGAACAGTCCTAGAGAAGCAGTCAATTTTGGCATGATGGGCTGACATCCAATCCATACCCAAGATGATATTAATGTCTGAAGATTTGAGAGCTATCAAAGATGCAAGGAAAACAAGTCTATCGACTTGGATTTCATTTCCATGACTTACCCTGGAGGTTTGCCATTTGGATCCCGGAGTTTGAATTACCATAGAGGTGGGCATCTCACAAAATGTGGTGTTATGCAGACGAGCATAGCTCTCGGATATAAATGAATGAGATGCTCCTGTATCGAAAAGAACAGATGCCGGGTGGCAATTAACAAGGAGCGTACCGAGAACGACGTTGGTATCCTTTTGAGCTTCTTCGGCAGAGATACAGTTGACATGGCCACGTGCAGCGGTGGCCGGCTTGGCGTAGAACACTTTCCTTGTCGGCTTGCCACGGCCAACAGCTTTAGCAGATTGGTTGGAGTTGGTCTGGGGACACTCGCGCATATAGTGGCCCGATTCCCCACACTTAAAACAAGTCACGGAACTGGTGCGTGGAGGAGCATTGTTGGTTGGACCACCATAGGGCTTGGCTGGTGCAAACTGTTGAACGGGGCGAGGCGCCTGGAAGGATGGCCTCGGTGTGAACCTGGGTGGCAGGGCAGTGTTAGGCACCCACACGCGGCGCTTCTGAGGACCAGCACCGGATGAGGAACTCACGTCACGGCCATGTTTGCGTGTTGCGTCATAATCAGTCTGACCAGTCTCAGCACTGATGGCCTTGTTAACAAGCTTCTGAAAAGATGTGCACTCATGCAGACGGAGGTCGCGGCGAAGCTCAGGACTAAGTCCCTTACGGAACCTTGCTTGCTTCTTGGCATCAGTAGAAACTTCCTCAGTTGCATATCGTGCGAGGTTACCGAACTCCCTGCTATAAGCATCCACAGAGAGTCGGCCTTGAGTGAAACTGCAAAATTCCTCACGTTTACGGTCCATGAGACCCTCCGGAATGTGATGTTCACGGAAAGCCTCGCTGAATTCAGCCCAAGTAGTGACATGGTCCGCTGGGCGCATAGCTCCATAATTCTCCCACCAGAGACTGGCGGGGCCTTCAAGATGATTCGCAGCAAAGGTGACCTTGTCAGCCTCAGCTACTAGCACAGAACGCAGTTTGTGAGAAATACTGCGAAGCCAGTCATCAGCGTCAAGAGGCTCGACGGAATGGTGGAACGTGGGTGGATGTAACTTGATGAAATCACTGAGTGACACCAAGTTAGTCCTCTGATGGTGTGCTGTGTTCTGTTCAATACGCTCCAACAAACGGTTGGTCTCCCGCTTGTTTCTCTCGGCTTCCAGCATAACTTCGGCTAGGGAAGGAGGGTGAGGCGGGTTTGCATTCCCGACTTCACTGCCTTCGGCCTGCTCTTGGGAAACAGGGTTATTGCGCGTGTTGACCATCCTAGGTAAACAAGACAATGATTTGGTCAGAATAATAAGATTCCGACATAGAATACAGAATGTAAGGAATAACTCGGAATGCAAGATGATCATCCGTATGACATGGTAGATACAGAAACTGCTTCTCTTATTCCATCGTCATACACAGCATACAAGGTTTAGTACAAGACCAAACAAGGTACTATTACGGTGAAAAGAAGATTACATCACATCGGAGGCACTCCGAGCTCCTATACATTATTTTTCTACACCTCCGGAAGGCGGTACAAACTAGGTCATATCCCACGAGTCACGCAGGACGATAGACGACACAGCTAGTACGAACTAGTGATACTACCACTAACTCAGACCGATCCGTAGTAGTCCTCGTAGAAGTCACCTCCATAGCCGGGAAGCTCAACATGATCATCCGGGAACAGACGATCTCGCGGAGCTTGTGGACCATAGGGGCTAGGATGAGGTCTTGGACCAACAGACGGTGGCCTGCGGGGACCACGAGGTGGGGTGATGCCTCCTACATCACGCCAACCCATCACGTCTGGCAGAGCAGATCTCACAGGATAGAGATCGCGCATATCCGAATATCCAGCTTGCACAGCCGGTGCAAACCGAGTCAAAGTGGCCCAATGGTCAGCACGGGTATTGAAAAGCTCTAGCCTCAAGGCCCGATTTTCACGATCCTTATCCTCGAGCATCTCAGCAGTGGTGCGAGTCCGTGAATCCTCCTGAGTGGGGTCAACATAGATAGCCTGGAGATACCCTTGTGCTCCCGGAAGTGATGCTGGCATATACCGGAAATCAGAGTCCCGAAATAGGCTAGTCCTGACTCGCATGATGGTCATCATAGAGAAAGCGGCATCCTGCACAGCCATCTCAATAGTAACCCCGAGTCCATAGGAGCAGTGAAGGGGCTCGGTGGATCCAGGATAAGATGGAAATATCCTGACAGTGCAAAGATACTGGCTTTGGTTAAAGTCTCGAAATTGCTCTTCGACCGTGTACTCAGGATACCAATGGTATCCAGCCTCAGTCATTACTCTGACCAACATGGCAGTATGGCCGGGTACATCTAGGCATCGAGTCAGGCGAACCACTTGATTGAGGTCGCGAGTGGCCATCTGAAAGCACAACCATAATGCAAAGGCATTAGAATTTCTAGCAAAATTTTGACAGCATAACAGCTGTAAATGCTCAAAAAGGATTTTGAGACATTTGACAAAGGATTTCATACACACTCAACAACATCATATCAAAGTTCTAGGTCCATCATAGCAACATAATGTGGTAGTAGAACTGAACTAGGCTTGTATCCATCAACCTATAAGGTACTACTGATTAGTAACACGTGAACCTGATAGAGAGAAAAGATCCTAATTCCTTAACCCCCAGTGGAAGAATAGACTGACTCAGATCAGAATGTCATAAGATAAAGGAGTAAAAAGAGCCTTACGTTCCAACCCACAAACAATTCCCCTACATCTAACTAAAGAATTTCTAGACTCAACATCGACCAGTCTGGCTTGGAGAACCTACAGGCAGTCCGGCTCTGATACCAACGCTGTCAGGACCCCGACTCGATGTCACATAGATCTAGCATGTAACACCTCATATCACTTTGCGGCCTCACGCACGGTATTCTCACGGGTGTCGTCTTACTTTTGCCCGGGACCGTTTGCGCCTTTTGGCACACGTATATGATAGTGTCGCTAGCATCCATATGATAAGGAGCCCGGGCTGACATGGCTAGTCGTAAACCCGAAGTGGCACAGACTTACAGGGACAGGCATCCATGACCCAGCATCGAACGTGTCGGTCATCAGCAAGTGGGTCCGGGCTGTAGCACTGGGCTAGCAGGACTCCGGTAAACCGGGCTGTAGCGGGCTAGCAGGACTCCGGTACTCAATGCGTGACATTTCCCCGAAGGGACAGACACAGGAACGAAGAAGGACACATGCCGGCCAGCCTAAGTGTCCCAGAGCAGTAGCAAGCTACCATGGCTCAGTGGTAATACTAGGAGACATTTCCCGGTAAGAGAGGCTACTAAAGATAAACAACTAGATAGTCAGATCCCACACATACCAAGCATTTCAATCATACACACAATATGCTCGATATGTGCAAATACAACAAGGCATCACAACATGACTCTACGACACAAGTACTTTATTTAAGGTTCAGAGAGCCATACATAACATACACACAAGTACGGGTCACATGACCCAGCACTCAAGTCATACAGTCATACAACCCAGCAGCGGAAGTAACTTGTCTGAGTACAGACAACTAGTAAATAAAAGAGGCTTGGAAAGCCTAGCTATACTACGTGGTCCTTCACAAGCTCAGGATCACCACCTGGGCCTTAGCCTACTCATTGATGTCAACGTCTACGAAGAACCCATCAGAAGGGGTTGCAGCGTCTTCTGTAAAAATGTAAATTATAGCAACATGAGTACAAAGGTACTCAGCAAGACTTACATCAGATCCTACATACATGCACATTATCAAGAAGGGTTGGTGGAGTTATTGCAGCAAGCCAGCTTTGACTCTTGGCTAGGCTATCCTACGAGACTCCAACTTGAAATGGTTTTGCGCACACGAGTCCACTACTCACCACTTCAATACACTACCGAGGATCCACCTCCGTCTTCCTACGGAAAAGCCATCCTCGGCACTCACACTTATCTTGAAGCTTTTAGTAGTTTCCATTTACTTGTCTATGAACTGTATAGGCAACCAAGTAGTCCTTTACCGCGGACGCGGCTATTCGAATAGATCATGTTAACCCTGCAGGGGTGTACTTCTTCATACACGCTCTCACCACTTACCGTCGTTTACACGACATGTACTCGGCAACCTTCAAGCGGAAGCCCAACGTGGGTGTCGGCCACGACCTACCTAATCACCTAAGTCTCTAATCCAGGTTTATCGCCTATCCAGGTTCCATCCGCAGGGAGTCCGGCCGAGGTTTCCCATACGGCCCCGAACGATGTGTACAGGGTTCCCGAGATACCTAACGGGTAGTCGGTACACCGTGCCACGTACCTACCGCATCACAGCCCACCCCTACGGTCAGCGCTGTCCACGGCCTCCAGTAGGCTACAAACACCAGAAACTACTTGCAACTCCTGGATAGAGAACTAGGGTGAAATAAGAAGCCGAGAGGGTCCATTGGTTTCGGGCCCAATGTATGGTAGTAGCTGATTCTTAAATCACACATACAGATCTCAGTGCTTAAGGTCGGCTTCAATGAAACAACCCACCATGTACTCCTACATGGCCTCTCATCGATACCTTTACCAAATCGTGTTCACCACACCACCCTCACTACCGACATAATCATTTCACTCTAGCCCATCACCCAGATGAACCAGACCTGACACGACTCTAAGCATAGCAGGCATAGCAAGGTAGGAACAACACATACATATGGCTCAAACAACTCCTACACATGCTAGTGGGTTTCATCTAGTTACTGTGGCAATGACAGGTCATGCAGAGGAAATGGGTTCAACTACCGTAGCACACAGCAGTTTGAAACGCATTGTCTTAATGCAGTAAATGAGAGCAGGAGCGAGAACATGGGATTGTATCGATATGATCAAATGGTTGGTTGCTTGCCTGATGGTTCGATGCACTGATATGGTTCTTCGTTAGGATAATCACGGTACTCCTCGGAGGTAGAACCTGCCGCAAAGAACACCGATACACAGCCATCACCAAACAATGTGCGACAATATGATGCATGCATGAAACATGGCAATATGAGTGTGTTGGGCTAATGCAACTAAGACCCAAAGGGTTTGAACCAATTTGACCCAAAGATTCAAATTTCAAACTCATACATGGCCCCTTAAAGTGTTTTATCTTGTTCTGCATAAAACAGCAAGTTAACTTGTTTAATCATGCATGAAAACAGTACAGATGGATAGATTGGATTTTTCTGATCATTTTTCATATATAACTTGTCTGATTTGGAGTTACAGATTAAAAGTTATGAATTTTTGAAGTTTAAACTATATTCTGGAATTTCCTATATTAGAATAAATCCAGAAATTAATTTATTGCGTCAGCCATGCGTCAGAATGACGTCAGGGTCAACGGAGACGTCCAGGTCAAACCTGACTGTGGGTCTAGGGTGTCAGGGTAATTAGTTTAGTTTAAAGTTAATTAAAACTAACCCTATTTAGTTAACAGGGCTGGGCCCCACCTGTCATTGACTCATCGGGGTCAACCAGGGCCCACCCGCGGTCAAAGCCAGGTCGGCTGCACCGGCGTTTAGCCGCCGGCGAGCCCGATGCGGCGGCGGAAGTGGTTTTGGCCGTTCCGGCAACCAAACGAGTCGCGGAGGCCATTGGAGTGGAGCTAAGGAGGAGCCGCAGCTCTTGGTGGAGTCCGTTGGGGTCCGGGTGGCCGGAGTTGGCGCCGGCGATGACTTTGGCGGCCACCGGAGTTCGGCCGAGGGCGAACTTGATGCTAGAGGGGTCGGTGAGGTGCGGGGAGTAGCTGGTTAGGTGCTATGTGACGTGGTGAGCATGATGGACACCAAGTTGTGGCCGGAGGGTGACCGGGAGCACGTCGGCGACGAGCTCCGCGGCGGTGGGTGCGGTTGAGCTTCGGGAGGTCACTACACAGCTCGGGAGCAAGAAAAGAAGGGAGGGGAAGATGGTTAAGCTCACGGGGAGTTCGACGAAGCACTTGGTGCGGCCAGGGACGGGCCGGAGCGACGACGGCGTTGAAGGGGATCTCCGGCGACGGCGGTTCGGTCGAGGTCGATGCGGTGGGCTCGGGCCTTGCGAGCGCTCGGGGCTCGGCTTGCTCGAAGGAGAGGAGGGTGGCGGAGCTCCTGGACACGGCGGCACGGTGTGGGGTTGACGGAGGACGTGGCTACGGCGAGGGGGTGGCGGCCATGGCGTCGGCCATGGCGGGGGAGCGCGAGAGAGAGGAGTTGGGGGAGAATGGAGGTGTCCTGGGGGTTCACGGCTCGGCGTGGAGTTCATCCATCCAGCAACGAGGCGTGGAGGTGAAGCAGGGCGACGGCCAGCTGCGTGGCGCACGCCGCGGCCGCCGTCGGGCACCTGCCCGCCTGCCTGGCCGGCAAGCAGCTCGCTGGCGTGGCGCTGGGCTGGGCCGGCAGGTGGGCCGGGTGCTGGGCGCCAGGTAAGTTTTTTGTTATTTCTCGTGTTTTCTGTTTTTTAATTCCTCTGCAACTTTGTTGAATTATTAAAAATACCTAGGCAACTCCTAAAATCACCAAACTACTCCTGGTCCATAGTTGGATTATTTCCAACATGAAACATTTTAGTTTGGAGATATTTGAGCATTTGAAATATTTTATATAATTTTAAATGCCCAAATTCAAATATCTATGATTTAATTCAAAGACACTAAGATGACCTAGGAAAATGTGGACCACTTTTGGCAGAGGTTCTGAACCAAGACAAAAATGATGGGCATTTTAGAAGGACATTTCAGGTTCATTGAAAAAGTTTTTAGTAAACCCTAGTTGGTTTCAGAGGGGGCTGGGGGTTCTGTCATCCCCATTTCAGGATTCTGATGAAAGAATAGACATGATGCAACACTCTAATGCATGAACTAGCTAGGGTGTGACAATCATGTATTAGTACTAACATAAAATGTTTTTGTTACGGATGTCATGAGGACACCATTTTTTGCTTGATGATCATCATCCAATCTATTCATGACATTCTGTCAGCCTGGATGTGAGATATCCATGACCTCTATACTAGTACATTTTTCATGGAACCTCGTCAGAGGAAAGGGTGTTCCTATGATTTCGTTAAGAAGAAGATAGTTAACCTGGTTTATAGGAAAAAGTAGGCCCTAAACCATACAAACATGGTTGATTATGGGATAATCGCATAAAAACAATAAGAAATCCCTAATGAATCTAGACACCACAATCAATCACAAACTAACGATCAAGGGCCAAAGAGACCCGACGTAAGGGAGAAGAAGCTCTTTGGAACACCTTCAGGGAGGAAATGGTGGTCGTGGGCGCCAATGGCACTGGCATAATGCTTCGTCTTGCTCCATACTCCACCACCCCACCATCCTACCAACCCTGTGGAGGGGATCCGCCCGCACCCGCAACCGGAAACCTAGCTAGCTACGACCAACAATGATCTAGTGTCAGGATAAAATCCTCGACAACGTTTTCAAGAAGGAAATAGATGCATGTGGATGCCTCCGCTGCCGATACGAACCCCCGTCCACCAAAGCATATGTCCAAAGCCCGGACACCTTCCACCTCGACAAGCCTCTTGGGAGGAGGACATGCCTCCAACATACTCCAAAGTAGCCTAAGCACGAACGAAGTGGCAATGGCAGACCACGCGAAGTATAAGAAAGGGCGAACCGCCACCTGATGCCTCTCCTCCGCATCATATGTGACCACACCAAGGATACTAGCCTCTCGCCAAGGGCAGAACACACCCATGAGGACTCCACCAATGTGAGGTATCCACAAACTACCAGAGCACCCACCGGCGAGCCCTAGCCCTAAGACCCCTTTTCTCTCATTGTGGCATGCCACAAGACACCGATGACGAATCTAAGCGGGACCCTAGATCCACAGCTCAGAACCATCCTACAGCAGCCAGAAGTGGCAGTCACATCGCTAGAGGAAGAGGATTTTTGCCGCTGCCATTGCTCAGAAAACGCCATCCTAAGCCACCTCGTAATCCCCAGCAAGACGGCAAACACCATAGCGAACACCTCCTCCATGAGCAGCATTGCCAACCCCGGCAGCACAAGCCACCACCAAAGTTCAACCATGCGCGCAACCACACACTAGCTCGGACAACCACTGCGCAACCACAACTAAAAGAAGTCGACACCGCCCACCAAGGGTAGTCAGAATCACGATTCTATTGTACAAATTCTACGATTTTACGATCCAGACTAACCCTATGATTTTATCATTTGGTTAGTAGAATCTACGTTCCTAAAATTTTCATATATAGTTAAAATTCTATGTTTTGTGACCATACCATTAGAGCTCCGATATGATTTAAGACCATGATACTAACTACCTCAGACCACCTGCAGCCCCCCTGCACCTCAACAGACGGTTGCCAACCACGACCACGCACCCAGGTCACGCGCCCATATTATGCCCGCATCCGCGACCACTACCGTACGTAGTTGGGTGTCGCGCCACCATGCCCAAAGGATGCATCCCCCCACCCACCCCTATGACCACCACGTTGTAGCACCACGACAAGGAGAACCACCACTACCGAGCAAAACTTTGACCCACAACACCGTGAGGAGAGAAAGCCTCACCTCCGCTATCGGCGGAACGGGCATAGCCTAGTCGCATCTTCTGGCAGCGTGAGGAGGGTGGACAGACGATAGTGGGGGAGCACTAGCGGCGGTTGGTTGGGGAACCGCCAATGTCACTCCTGGGCGGAGCGACTCAAGGGTCTGTCTCTTCCATTCCAGAAATTGTCAAGTTATGTCACAATAAAAGAGACGATTTGTACTTGTTTTTTGTTTTTTCTTTTTACATTTTTTTTGCATTTTTCTAGTAAAGGAAGTCTATTGTTGATTCCTTGGAATTTATCACATATTTGATGCTAGATGACATTGATTTTATTTGTTTATTTATTTCATATTTCTAGATGCTTTATTTACTACTTATAGGGGATTCTATCGTTGCAAGTGTTCTATGGGTGTTGATGGGTGTTAATCAGGACATTCATTTTTTCTTGATGATAAGCATTAAATTTAATTTATCGCAATATTTTGTTCAGTACACACACGAGTTCCAAAATATATGACGCTTTGGCAGGCTAAACTTATTACTCCCTTCGTCCCATAATATAGGAACGTTTTTTAAACTAGTCTAGTTTCAAAAACGTTCTTATATTATGAGACGGAGGGAGTACATCTAAAGAAATCATTTGTATTTCTTTGCTCTTCCTTTTATGTTTTTTCCATCAAATATGTGAACTCGAAGCCTATTATTGCTTCCCTAAAATTTATCACGTATATGACAAAAGCTTATAATTAGCTAACGAATAGCTTATAATTAGCTTATCCAACAAGCTAACAGAAAGCCTATAATTAGCTTTTCCTAATTATGTGGCAAAACTAAGGGCATATATAGTATTAGCATGAAATATGAGCATAGGACGAAGCTGCCACCGGCCATTACTTGTTGTCAACTCCTCGCATGAGTCTCCTCAACGCTTCACCTTCTGTCGGGTAACTGCCAATGAGACGCTCATCAACATGACGGTTCAATCAGTTAGCGTTTGTGTAGTTCTCTTCTGCAATTGATATGTAGCTTTCCAATCATTAAAACACTTCTACTGCCTACTAGTTTTTTTCGGAGACTCCTGTTCGTTGTTCAGAGTGGTAGGGTAGCATAGTCTAGCCAGACACTTATGACCAACTCGCATATAATCTGAACCATTGAAATTTCCTTTATATAGAATTGACGGCTTAGATCTATTTGCTTGTAAAATTAATGTGGTGGCTGGGAAGATGCCTCCAGTTAGTAGATAGATAGATTCACCATATTCGATAGATAGATAGATAGATAGATAGATAGATAGATAGATAGATAGATATAATACTAAACAACTTCCATGAATTAATCTGGTGGCTTGAGTGAAGATTTCTGTATGAGCTTGATTGTTTAGTCGGAGTCAGCGCACAGCATAGTAGATTTGTCAACTCAGAAACAATATAAATGCAGGACATCTTTGCCGCGGGCAGCGAGACATCATCCACAACACTTGAGTGGATCATGGCGGAGCTGGTGAAGAACCCGAAGGTGATGCATCGGGTCACAACGGAGGTTCGCCAAGCTTTCGAGGCGGGCGGCACGGTGGTCGAGGAGCAGCTCGCCAACCTCGTCCCGTACCTGCAGCTCGTGATCCGGGAGACGCTCCGACTGCACACGCCGCTGCCGCTGCTGCTCCCCCGAGAGTGCCGGGAAGAGGCAGGTTGTCGTGTGCTCGGATACGACGTGCCGCAGGGCACACAGGTGCTGGTGAACGCCTGGGCGCTCAGCCGCGACGAGCGGTACTGGCCCGATGCGCCGGAGGAGTTCCGACCGGAGCGATTCGAGAAGTCGGAGGTGGATTTCAGGGGAGCGGACTTCGAGCTCCTGCCGTTCGGTTCTGGGAGGAGAATTTGCCCTGGCTTGGCGTTTGGACTCGCCAACGTGGAGCTCGCCCTTGCTAGTCTGCTGCTGCACTTCGACTGGGAGGCGCCGGGGCTGGATGATCCTGCAGGGTTTGACATGACGGAGGCCTTCGGCGTCACTACAAGGCGGAAGAATGGACTCGTGTTGCGCCCTGTCCTCCGCGTGCCATTGCCAGGTGTCTAGTTGTAATTGTCATCTGTATTTTATTTAGCTCATTGGTTTGGGGTTGCTGAACTTATTTACAATCTGCCACGAAGTAATTCTCAAAATAATTAAAACATTTGACAAAATATTTAATCCACCACACCAGAAAATTCCATGACTTGAATTTTTTTACGGGTCGGCTTTACGGCATCTGATATGGCGCAGCTCCTTCCGGCCCTCCAAACTTAGATTTGCAACTTAAATTGATCTAGCATAATGCATTTCTTTGCTTTTGCAACAACATTAGATACAAAAGACATCACCAAATCTTTGCTAAAATAGCAAAATCAAAGAAAACAAGAACCACAAGTATGCATTTCAGAAGATTTCCAACTTCCATAACTGCTCCCACAAGTTGGACTAATATCTTCGCCATGCATTCATTGTCGATCTGCGGATTCTTGATTTTACATTCTTCTTTCTTCATCTTTGGTTCGAAAGAAGTAGACGTTGCTTCCCCTCTAGTTGCACATGCAGCCGCATCATTGCCTTCGGTTGTACTAAGGAGATCGCTAACATCTATTAACTTTCTTTCTATCAACAAATCAATGTATTGGCCTTCCCAAAATCAAAATGAGCATCCATCGCCCTACACAAAAGAATGAGCAAGCTCGAAGTGAGCTACAACAATTGAACTAAAAATGAGCTATGAAATGAGCTACCGCAAGTGTACCCTGTCGTTTTCGCATTTGAAGAACACCCATCCGGGGTGCTTCGGCGTGCCCGAAGTGAGCCGCAACACTTTCCGCGTGCAGTCGTCGCACTCTATGAGCGGCATCGGCAAGCCACAAAGACGCTGCGCGAGCGCCGAGCCCGGTAGACGGCCGGACGAATCCATGCCCGCAAACCTTCCGTGGCGGCGGGCGGACGAACCGGTACCTGCAGGCGGCGATGCGCCCTTGCCTGGGCTGCGGGAGAGGCTCTCCAACCACTCCATCGCTTGGGGCAGCAACCGGCTGCCGAAAAAAGCCAAATCCGACGACCTGCGATGAAGTGTCGCAGATCTGCAAATCCAGCGGCCGGCTGACACAGGGGAGAAGGGAGGGGAGGCCTCGTGCGCGTGGTGGCCTTCCGGCGTGCTCCTGCCGGCTGCTTTCGCCAGAATCTTAGGCGGCGGCACGAGGGGGGAGATGAGAGGTGGTTGGTGGGGGAAAGTGCGCGATGAAATGTCCCCCCACCAACCGTTTTCGTTTATATGTAGGGCACCGTAGCCGCGAGGGGGAAACCCGCATTTTTCTGGGTTGGGGTCGGGATTTTGCCGCGCCCCCTAAAATTTTTTGCGGGCCGGGACGAGATGCGGGGTCTGATCAGGCTGGTTTTTCTGCCCCGACCCGTATTTTGGCGGTTATTTTACGGGTCGGGACGGGATGCGGGGTCTGCTAGAGTTGCTCTTAGGCTGTCTTGGTAGATGTTATGAGTAGTTTTTGGTTTACGCTACCTTGGTACTTTGATGGATTCTCCATAAGGAATCTATCCAACTAGCTCTACGGCTCTACCTCCTGTACTTTGTACTCCCTCTATAAACAAATATAAAATTGTTTAGATCACTAAAGTAGTGATCTAAACGCTTTTATATTTGTTTACAGACGGAGTATTTCTCAGCAAAACCGAGTATCTCATACTACGCTCTACATATGGCCGGAAAGTACTCTACCGGTTCTGTGGGCGTGCTCTCGGTCGAAAGTACTCGTCTATGAGTGACGTGTGCACGGTCCCAATACCAACAATCCGTACCGAGCTTTGGTGCACCGTCCATGATTTTCGTAAAGCAGGAAGCAGGTTATGGCATTGGGAGACAAGCAAAACGTGTTGGCAACAACAGGAGAACCGATGTTGATGGCGAGGATGTCTCACAATACCCCAGCCTAGATCATGAGACTATGCCCCGCGTGATGAAAACGAATGTCGCGATGCAGGGGGCCGAGGTCTGGAAAGCCAGCGACCCGGCAGTGAGTGTTGTACCATGTGGGATTTGAAAAGAGAAAAGAAGAGAGAAATCAGATGTGACACATGCCTTTTGCTAAAGTTTTTTTTAACATCAGTAC
Organism: Triticum dicoccoides; assembly: GCF_002162155.2. Lineage (NCBI taxonomy): Eukaryota > Viridiplantae > Streptophyta > Magnoliopsida > Poales > Poaceae > Triticum > Triticum dicoccoides. Next base: position 51,681,394 of record NC_041384.1, read on the forward strand.
AGACTTAGCGCTCATACATACGCGCATACATTCATCCCTATGAACGCACACATGCACACCTTATCCCTACTAGTATAACGCCCGTGCGTTGCCACGGGCTCTTCAAAATTTATAATCAGTATCTTTCATTTATTATTCCCTCATATTGGGTGATTATGGGGTGCTCTAATTAGAAATACAACAATCAAATATTAGGAAATTTCACCGAACGAATAACAACGAATAATACGAAATCTATCAAACAAATAAAATGAGGTCATATTTTTGGTCCGTCATGCACTTCTGTTGAAAAGTGCCTATCCCTTTTAGAATCAACCCACTGTTTGCTCGCACGCAAAAAAATACATCTCTAAAGTGGGGAACCGATCGGTGCCAAAAAGAACTCAAACTCCTATCCAATCTCGACTTCGTGCTCTTCCAGTTCCATTGATAAAGATGGGACGTCAAGGGTTTCATCATGATGATCTCGAGCAGCCGCCGACATCCCTCCCCACATCTACCCCTACCCCCTGCTGCCGCTTGCACTGTCCTTGCTCCTCGAGGGAGCTAGGGACACAATGTTCTCTAGGATGGGCATGACCAGATCCACGAGGAGGCCACATTCTTCCATGGGAACCCAACCAAGCACACCACCCTCCGCAACCATCCAATCCCGGCCTAACAAAGTCAAGACCCGCCATCGATCCACAAATCAAGCTCGCCGTATCCAGGTTCACTGCAAGTCTGCGACAAGTCTGTAGTCGACATCTTGACTTTGGCTATCCCCACGGAAGAATCATCGGATCCTGCTTACTTTTACCATCACTTCGTCTCTTCCCAAGGCAGCGACACCACTCAGCCAATCACCACCACCGCTTGCGGCTTGCCTACATAAAATCATGAGAAATCCCCACGGCGGTGCTGTAAGATCACCTTGGCGACCTCGACAGTGACCGACTGGTCTAAGATCTAAGCTAGCCGCTCTTTGTAGAAACCAATAAAAGTAGGCATGTGACTCAGATTTGTTCTTTGGTGTGCATGCGTTTCTTGCTGCCCACCAGCTCTTGTCTACAACTCGGCTATCTCTGTACCAGCTCTTGGTCTACAACTCGCCTATCTTCATGCTCGAGACGACCAAGCTCGATGCGCAAGCCGCATACGTCTGCTAGAGCTATATCCAGGCCCTATGATTTTTGGATCACTGGCACTATGGGTGCCAGGACCGGAGTCGCCCTCATCCACCAAGTGGATCAAGGAGGCCCACCACCTAGACTCTACATCGCACATTTTGTGTTTTCCTATAAAAAGTAAAGAACCTTCTCTAATAAACGTAAATATAACCTTTTGGTTTTATAGTCTCAACTTTCCTACACTCCAATACCAGAAGGATTTCTTGGTTTTATTTAATGACCTTCTTGAATGTCATTCACTTAGAAAGGTAGTAATACAATCTGTGATATTAAGGCAAATTATTAGTCATATTAAAGTGCAAAAGGCCCTATAGGAGTCAAAGCATGACTTTTATGGTTATACTGTAATTTGCAAGATCTGAGATTTGTGCAAGTGTACAATTAGAGAAGAGCCAATTAAATAGATTTTCACATTCAGAATAGTACGATTAGCAATAGCACTTCAATTTTTTCATGTTTGATTAGCTTGCTAGGTGGTTATCACTAAGCATGTTGGAACGATGAGCATAACCTAACTTAGTTCAGTACGTGTTGCTGCAAATTAGTTCAGTACGTACGAAGCTGTTGCTAATTTCAATGCCTGGCTGTTGCAAGTTTCTAATGAAAAAGTACTTCAGGTTAAAGGTCAGGGAATATACACTTTTGTTATCATGGTTGTTTCCTTATAGTGAACAACTTTGATCACCACTTCAGCAGCTACTATCTATAAGAAGACATTAGCTAAGTAGATACAGGCAAAGAAAGCATGTAGGCAAAACCAGAATTAAAAACATCCTTCTCAATGGAGCTCGTGCAGTTCGGAAGACCCTAATCATCGATGAGGGACCCCTCCGATGGTAGCATGGCGTGACAATTGCCGTCAATGACGACACCCAAAGTACCTTGCATAATCCATCGATCCAGTTCGGAACAATCAAGCACATACCTTGCAAAGTGATGTGGATCTGAAGCAGAGGTGGGAAGGTAAAGGCTCAGGTGAGGTGGAATGAGACGTTGATATAGACATGCACGCATGAGAATAAGGCGGTGCCCAGGATGGATCTCCATCGGAGGAGGCCGGATCCGCTGGGGAGGAGGTCGCTGTAGTACCTGCCATCTGTGCGATGGATCACGGGGCTGGCAGGCAGGGGGAGGGGATAGGAGGGAGCGGGTGGGCTAGAGCGCAGATGGCGGGTGCCCCCGACGACGGCTGGGAAGGATGGTGGAGGAGGTGGATGAGGATGGCGGCGGCGGCGTTTGCGGTTGCGCCTCGTCCGCAGTCGTGCTGGTGGTGGTCGATGCGACAGCCGGATGGCGTCGGCCAGAATCAGGCAGGGGCGACAAAGATTTAGAGGAGAGAGAGAATGGAGGCGATGAGCGATGGGAGGAAGGGCCACCGGCGATTGGGGTGGCCTCAGATCCGCCCTCCGTGGCCGCCTATTTCATGGGACGAACACCCGTGCTCACCGTCGGGCTCGCCTTCGGCCGCTGCCTCGCCGACATTCACGACGTAGAGCCCCTTCCTCCGATCCCATTTGCTAGGGAGGCAGCGCCATCCTTCATCGTAGAGAACGAGTCCACACTGAGATCCCAACCAGATCGTGATTGCGCCTCCCCAAACCGCAGCGGCACATCCCACTCCATCAACGACCAACCTATATGAGGCGGAGGGTCAGTGTAGGACGCGAGCGCCGTCACCATGGACGTGGGGGACGCCGTAGGTGGGAAGGAGGCGGCGACGGCGTCTGTGTCAGGAAGATCGCACGACGGTGGCGGCGTTTACTCGAGGGGATCGAGAGGAGCTGCGTTTGGTGCCGGGTGGGTTCTTTGGTGCGTGCGTGGGGCTGGAGATTGTGATAGATGATCAGGTGAGGGCGTGCCATACCTGGATCGATAGCCTTACCATACCTGGTGGTAATTTAAATTTATTACCATATTCGATATTTCCCGAGTTATGGCCTTACCATACCTGGATTGATAGCCTTTGGGGTAATTTAAATTTATTACCATATAATTACCATATTCAAAATTTCCTGAGTTATGACCTTACCATACCTGGATTGATTTATTACTATAGGTGGATTTAGTTATGATTTATTACTATACGTGGATAGCCTTACCATACCTGGTGGTAATTTAAATTTATTACCATATTCGATATTTCCCGAGTTATGGCCTTACCATACCTGGATTGATAGCCTTTGGGGTAATTTAAATTTATTACCATATTCGATATTTCCCGATTTATGGCCTTACCATACCTGGATTGATAGCCTTTGGGGTAATTTAAATTTATTACGATATAATTACCATATTCAAAATTTCCTGAGTTATGACATTACCATACCTAGATTGATTTATTACTATACGTGGATTAATTATGATTTATTACTATATGTGGATAGTCTTACCATACCTGGTGGTAATTTAAATTTATTACCATATTCGATATTTCTCGAGTTATGGCCTTACCATACCTGGATTGATAGCCTTTGGGGTAATTTAAATTTATTACCGTATAATTACCATATTCAAAATTTCCTGAGTTATGACCTTACCATACCTGGATTGATTTATTACTATACATGGATTAATTATGATTGATTACCATAAATACGTTGGGTATTGCCGGTCAGACGAGAAAAGAGAAAAACCGGTGAGAGGGGCTGGTGCGAGGTGGGACGAAGAAAAACCGGTTGAAAATAAACCGGTTGAAAGTGGGGGGGGGACTATTCAACCAATTCGTTCATTAGGAGTAGAGATGAGCACCTCCGAGAGACTGAGTCGGCATGTCATCTTGAAATTTACGAAGTCACCGTAGGCGCCTCGTCGTCGACGGGAACGTCTCCTCCTACTAAAAGCACATCGCCAGAAAATCCTGAAATAAATCCAGGAATAGTGCGAGCACCAGGACTTGAACACGGGTGGGCTGAAGATACCACGGTCCCTCTAACCATCCAACCACAAGTTGGTTCGCTTGCTAAAGTTTTTTATGCATGCGTGTTCGTTGTATTTAGATGTGACCGATTTGTGAACAAATCCCAACAAAGCAGACACTCAAAACTTAGACGGTACAAAGAAAGATGGCTGGCCATCAGGCAGACATGCATGGGCATATGAGATATGACTCATATATAGTGTGTTTTTCTTGGGCTAGCAAATCACCGTCCTGTATATAGTTCAACAATGATGTAGAATATCACAAATGTCCAGCGTACTCTCTAGTTTTTCATGGCTTCACCTTGCTAGTTACCGAAAGAAAGAACAATGCTTGGTCAACAAAGTGTGCTAATGAATTCTACCGAGACACACGACTGTCCAAACGCAAGTTACAAACGCCAATTCTGCCGGCGAGATCCTCCGGAGTCCCCATGACTTGCGTGCATGTATCCGTACGAGGATCGTAGATCTGAAGCACCAACGATTTCCCATAATCAAGTGAGCATTGTAACAGCAGTTTTCCATCATGCATTACGCTCAACGGCATATAACGGCATACGCACTGGGCCATTGTGATCGTGTAAGCTTTGATCCAGCTGCTCTTGACGGAATCTTCCAGGATCCATATGTTGGTGGACGGAACAATCGGCCGTTCAGCCTTCCTCCAGTAGCACCGATCGGCCACCATCTGTACCATGCAAAAGGCGCCGTTGAGCTCTGTAATGCGCATCGCTATTGTTTCGCTCCACTTCATCTTGCCCACGGTTTTCAGCGGTCCATGGATCACGCCGGGCCTCCATCGCTCGCCCTCGAGGTCGAAGCAGCGTAGTATATCATGGTACACATAGTTGTTCTCATGTTTCTGCAAGCGTTTCTGCTCCGGTGCTCCCCTCCTGGGCTGAACGCGGGGTGAAAAAACACATCGACGGCCAGGATGAACCAAAAACGGTTCATAACAAGGGGCACGATCGTCTTTGTTGCCCCGCGTATAGCCGTCGAGGAGCCCTGGGAGGCCCGTACGGGCCCGGTTAGATCGTATGCCTGGCCGTATACGTATGTCCGTCCGTATACGTATTTGTTTGTATACGGTGGCCTTTCATGCACGCGTGAAGCCGCCCGCGCGTGGGGCAGCACGTGTCACGGGTAGTTGCCAAAACTGTCGCATCATATAAATGTGGACGACAACCACCTCCGGCCGCATCGCCCACCATTTCCCCCCGCCGCATCGTCTCCCTCTCTCCACTCTCCACTCCCCACTCCCTCTCCTCTCCAACCTCCTCGTCTCCCTCACCGCATCCTCTCGATCGCCATGGCGGACGCAAGAGGCGAGCGCCCCGATTGGGGCGCAGATCTGGTGGAGCAGGCGTGGCAGGTCGATGCAGGCACCTTTGTGAGGGGGCGTGCCGGCATCCAGCGCGGTGCTCCCTCCGCTGGAGATCTGGAGAAGGCGGGGGCGGGCCGCAGCGGCGCGGTCCAGCCAGATGCGCCCGCTCTGGCGAACTCCGGCGAGGCGCAGAAAGTGGAGGCGGGCTCTGGCGAGGCGCAGAAGGTGGGGGCGGGCTCCGGCGAGGCGCACGAGGTGGAGAAGGTGGAGGCCGGCTCCGGCGAGGAGGAAGCGGAGTAGAAAGTATCTGCGGCTAACTTTTAGTTAGTAGTTTTTAGATTGTGTGGTTTGTGGCCAGAACTTTGTTTGGTTAGATTTGTTGGAGGTGGGGTTTTCTCTGCATTATAGTTTTTCTGTATTTGATTCGTGCAAGAATGATGGACCACATATGATTATTAGATTAGGTTAGAAGTAGCCAGATTGAGGGATGGGGTTTTTTCAGATGCTTATTAGATTAGTAGTGAATTTTTTGCAATTCTTTAGGTGTTTGGAGTCAAATATATACTTCTGTATTGGTTTGGGTTGGTGCCTGCTTTAGTTCTTTGGCTTGATGATTAACTAAATAGATGCTTAGTTCTAGGGATTATGGCTGTCATAGTTGCAATTCTTAGATGCTTGATTGATGCATGTTGTCATAGTTGCAGTTATTTGATGCTTGATTGATGCCTGTCAGGCAAAGGCTATGAGATGAGTTGTGCACGGCCTTGTGTTTTTGGAAATTGTCTACGTGAGGTGATTAGATGGTGCATTAGTTTGGTTGTAAATATAGTGAAGGATGTGCTCATGTACTGGGTGTTGTCATGTTAATCAAAAAGAGCTTCTCAAGGGCTGGATTTTTTTGTGCTGGATTGGGGCTTCTGAAGGAGAGGGGAAGCGTGGTCGAGGGGAAGGGGCAGTCTATGCTTATTTACTTTGGGTTAGTAGTGGAATTTTGTCGTTGCTTCAGAGATATTGACAGCATTGAACATCCTCTGCAATGCCGTTGCTTCAGAGATAAAAGCATCTTGGGGTTTTTCAGATGCTTATTAGATTAGTAGTTGAATTTTTGCTTGTTAGAATTTAATTAGTATGAGGATGAATACCTTATTTAAGGGGGAATTTAAGGTCAGATAGATGTCATATGATTATTAGATTTGTAGTTCAATGCTGCTGACATTTATGATTATTTGATTTGATCTGTGGTTCAATGATACTGGATGGAAACATATTTGATTTGGAATGCATTAATTAAGATGTGCCAATGAATTGATTTAGATGATACAAGATTCATCTATAGTATAATTTGTTGTTGTTTAGGTAAGTAATAAAATTTTAGATGTTTGTTGGAGATGTATGCATTTATAGTTGAAGTTGTACCTAAATAACTATTGCATTATATTAATATGTGTAGGAACTTTGCTGCATTATCCCAAAAACAGTAATTTGTGCATATTAAAATTTGTAGTTGGCTTCTGTAATTAGTATATACTATATGTAAAGTGTGAAGTAAACATTCCAAGGCAGGATCCTAGCAACAAAATATACTATATGTTTCCATTAAGTAGTGTGGGGGGAATTCCCTCAAAAGAAAAGTGTTGGGTCAATCCAGGGAATGTCAAGAATCCAGCTTGCATTTTCATTAGCATTTATGAAGGACATCATTTATCTGTTGATTGATTGCTTAGATTCTGTATTTATAAGGAAAGCATTTGGTCACTTGCAACATACCAATGTGGTTCACATTCACAATTTTGTTTGTAATGACATTCTGTGAACTGCAATTCAATTCATTGTAATTGATGTGCATGTTTGACAATATGCAGGAGGAGGAGGATCTTCTGGGCAACAAGAGGAAGTGGGACAAGACTGGGTTCTACCCATATGAGTCTGATGAAGATGAGCCGTACGAGGTAAGGCCTAGTTGAAATGTTATTTCTGCATTGAGTTAGTATTATGTGTTTATAGTTTTTGAATGCATAATGTATCAATGTCAGTCATTAATGTGTGCAGTATGAATCTGGAGCTGATGTGGTCGAGGGGAACATCGAGTCCTTTAAAGAGAAGGAGGTGTTGAAGATCAGGGTCCAAGGACCTGCTAAGTACTACAACTAGAGGAATGAAAAGTACCGGTGCCCCTACTGCAGCAAGCCCAAGCCCAGGTCTGGGTTATTGGAGCATCTGAAGGAACATTGCCGGGCTACATCGATCTCCAGTCATGACTACAAGATCATTGGTCAGCATTCTACCCTCCTGAAGGTCCTGAGAAACCCTGACCTCTAGTCGTACATCATGCTGATCATCAGAAGCTGGAAGCCGTACTCATCATCAGTATATTTGATGATGTTTTACTTTTGGAATGCTGCATCTGGGTCTTAACTGCTTGAAAACTTGCTATATTAATGTAATGTAATGTATTGTGTGTTTGATCTGGATCTGTTGTGAACTGCCTGCTACCTATGGTGGTTACCTAGAATGCTATCTATATATGTGTGGCCTTAACTTTATTGGTGGTGAATGCTTCCTTCATGTTTAGTTGTTGTTTCGATGGTGCAATGATCACAAATGGCGCTTCAGTGTTGCTTGAGACATGTTGCAACACTTGTTATGCTGTGGGCAAGTGCAACATGCTGTGCCCATGTGCCAATTATACCAAATATTGAATGTGGCAATGTTCCAAAATGGCTGTCATGAATTATAGTACATGGGGTTTAGTAAAGTTACTGATAATTGTTCATCCTCACACATTCCATCAATGCATAATTTGAATAAGCAAAAAGATCAAATGTTCCATCATTTGAACCTATGTTGCAATTAGAGAGCAAATATTCCATCATCAAAGTGTGAAGGAATTAAATGTAAATTTAGATGAGTAATGTAATACTAGTTAAAAATAGTGTGTGCAAAAAAAAGGAATTTGAAATAAGATCTACTTTATTTTGTAATAAAGTTATATTACCCTACTTATTAGAATTTTGAAAATGTCACTTATTTATAAGAAAAGAAAATATAAATATTCAAAAGATGTGTTTGATAAAAATACCTTTTGAAATTTTGGTATGTTATTATTTGAGGGGTCATGTAATTTTTATGTTATTTTTGGAGTGCTCGGGTAATTTTTATTTAAAGTGAAGGAAAAGGAAAAAAATAAACAAAAGGAAAAGCATGGGCCATCCTAGCCATCTTGGAAACCTAGCTTTATAAATAAAAAATTCAAAAAATAAGAGGGCATTAAAAAAGTAAACAAATATAAGAGGGCATTATAAATTTAAAAAAATTCAAAAATATAGAAAGAATATTTTGCAATGCCCCCCTGAGGTACAGACCGATGTTTTGACCAGTCAGTCTAGAGGGCATTATAAATTAATAAAAAATTCAAAAAATTATAAAGCCTTGGAAACTCACCTTTGTTTGTGCAATAGATCATGTGTGCCAAAGTTGAGGTCATTTGGAGGTGGTCGAAAAAATGACCGCATTCCAGAGCGGCCATTTGGTCTTAACTTAAGCCAGTTTTTGAAAAAATGTGATTTTCCCCACCACCTCCAAATCACACAAACTTTCTTGAACATGGTGACCCACATGTGCCAATCATGGCTATGAAAGAAAATTTTGAAAAAGAATATTTTACAATGCCACCTGAGGTATAGACCGATGTTTTGACCAGTCAGTCTAAAGGGCATTATAAATTGATAAAAAATTCAAAAAATTATAAAACCTTGGAAACCCACCTTTGTTTGTGCAATAGATCATGTGTGCCAAAGTTGAGGTCATTTGGAGGTGGTCGAAAAAATGACCGCATTTCGGAGGGGCCATTTGGTCTAACTTAAGCCAGTTTTTGAAAAAATGTGATTTTTCCCACCACCTCCAAATCACACAAACTTTCTTCAACATTGTGACCCACATGTGCCAATCATGGCTATGAAAGAAAATTTTGAAAAATAATATTTTACAATGCCCCCCTGAGGTATAGACCGATGTTTTGACCAGTCAGTCTAGAGGGCATTATAAATTAATAAAAAATTCAAACATATTCAAAAAAATTTATTAGATGACTTGAAGGTCAAAACATTAACTTTTCATATATGCAAAAAAAATATGTGTATTGAACGCAAGTGAGCATGTGTATAATTTTGTGTGTGATTTCATGATCAAATCAATACACAATGGTAATATGCCATAAAAGTGCCCACCTACCAGAGCAAGAGAATTCACACTCCACGGCCTGCATACGACTAGGAACCCTGCGGTGCATGGGCCAGGATACAGGCCCGTGGTGCAGAATATCTCTGCTGCTAGTGTTGGGGAACGTAGTAATTTCAAAAAAATTCCTACGCACACGCAAGATCATGGTGATGCATAGCAACGAGGGGAGAGTGTGATCTACGTACCCTTGGTAGATCGACAATGGAAGCGTTTGGTTGATGTAGTCGTACGTCTTCACGGCCCGACCGATCAAGCACCGAAACTACGGCACCTCCGAGTTTTAGCACACGTTCAGCTCGGTGACGATCCCCGGACTCCGATCCAGCAAAGTGTCGGGGAAGAGTTCCGTCAGCGCGACGGCGTGGTGACAATCTTGATGTACTACTATCGTAGGGCTTCGCCTAAGCACCACTACAATATTATCAAGGACTATGGTGGCTGGGGGCGCCGCACACGGCTAAGAATAAGATCACGTGGATCAACTTGTGTGTCTCTGGGGTGCCCCTGCCTCCGTATATAAAGGACTAAAGGGGGGGTGCGGCCGGCCTAGGAGAGGCGCGCCAGGAGAGTCCTACTCCCTCTGGGAGTAGGATTCCCCCCCCCCCCCAATCCTAGTTGGAATAGGATTCGCGGAGGGGGGAAAGAGAGAGAGGGGCCGGGCCCCTCTCCTTGTCCTATTCGGACCAAGGGAGGGGAGGGGCGCGCGGCCCATGTTGGGCTGCCTCTTCTCTTTTCCACTAAGGCCCACTATGGCCCATATAGCTCCCAGGGGGTTCCGGTAACCTCCCGGTACTCCGGTAAAATCCCGATTTCACCCGGAACACTTCCGATATCCAAACATAGGCTTCCAATATATCAATCTTTATGTCTCGACCATTTCGAGACTCCTCGTCATGTCCGTGATCACATCCGGGACTCCGAACAAACTTCGGTACATCAAAATGCATAAACTCATAATATAACTGTCATAGTAACCTTAAGCGTGCGGACCCTACGGGTTCGAGAACAATGTAGACATGACCGAGACATGTCTCCGGTCAATAACCAACAGAGGGACCTGGATGCCCATATTGGCTCCTACATATTCTACGAAGATCTTTATCGGTCAGACCGCATAACAACATACGTTGTTCCCTTTGTCATCGGTATGTTACTAGCCCGAGATTCGGTCGTCGGTATTCCAATACCTAGTTCAATATCGTTACCGACAAGTCTCTTTACTCGTTCCGTAATACATCATCCCGCAACTAACTCATTAGTTGCAATGCTTGCAAGGCTTAAGTGATGTGCATTACCGAGAGGGCCCAGAGATACCTCTCCGACAATCGGAGTGACAAATCCTAATCTCGAAATACGCCAACCCAACATGTACCTTTGGAGACACCTGTAGAGCTCCTTTATAATCACCCAGTTACGTTGTGACGTTTGGTAGCACACAAAGTGTTCCTCCGGCAAACGGGAGTTGCATAATCTCATAGTCATAGGAACATGTATAAGTCATGAAGAAAGCAATAGCAACATACTAAACGATCGGGTGCTAAGCTAATGGAATCGGTCATGTCAATCAGATCATTCACTTAATGATGTGATCCCGTTTAATCAAATAACAACTCCTTGTTCATGGTTAGGAAACATAACCATCTTTGATTAACAAGCTAGTCAAGTAGAGGCATACTAGTGACACTCTGTTTGTCTATGTATTCACACATGTATTATGTTTCTGGTTAATACAATTCTAGCATGAATAATAAACATTTATCATGATATAAGGAAATAAATAATAACTTTTATTATTGCCTCTAGGGCATATTTCCTTCAGCTAGTAGGCCCCACCGGGCAAAGGGGACAAGAGTTAGGCAATGTACTGCTTGCAATAGATAGGAGCTTGGGAGGGGAGTCGCAGCAGGGTATATAAACCGGTGCGGCGCTCCCTCGCTTGGTGAGGTGGGACTAAACTCCCACCACCCAACGGCTATGCGCTGCGATGTGCCCTGCGCGGCTCCGCCTTGGGCCCAATTTGGGCGGGCTGGCCCAGGGCAGCCTTACTCCGCTCGCTGATATGTTTTATATTTTCTTTGTTTCTTTTTTGTTTATATTTCTAATATTTAAAATCAAGTCTCTTTATTTCTATATTATTTCTAACAGTGTTTACTAAAATTTAAAAAAATATGCCAAATTCTGTTGTGTTTTATTTCATTTGTTCGTACTCTTTTGTATATTGATAATATTTACGAAATATGAACTAAAATGTTGTGTTTTAATTCAATTCTTCATTCCAATATTTCTTATCTTTATTATTTTTTAAATATTTTTAGTTTGTAAGATAAAATGTTCTGTTTTATTTCACTTCTTTATTCTAATATTTGTTCTCTTCTTTATATTTGAAATATTTCCAAAATGTAAGATAATATGTTGTCTTTTATTGCACTTATTCGTTCAAATTTTTTCTTCTGTTTTCTATATTCTCCTCTTTTCTTTGTTCTGACAGTTATAAATTTAAATAATGTATGATATAATGTTCTCTCATATTTCACTTTTCATGGTTGTCTTTCCTAATTATAAATTTTATTTTCTGTTTCATACTTGAAATATTATTAAATCAAATATAGTTGGGACAATCGCATGTAAGCCTCCACTTGCACCATGTACTACAAGCAGGTTCTTCTTCTCGGTCTCACCAATTGATACCAAACTTTTATGCACACCCTACGATGACCATAGCAAGCATGTCTGGCAAGTACCGTTCATTTCCGAAACTCTATGCATCTTGTAGGCGTTTTGCGGTGATAAAACCCTAGAACACTGTCGCGGCGTGACGCAACATGTGTTTTGTGTCCGAACTCGTGCACACCTTGCCTGGGGGGCACATTGGTCATGCTCACATGCTCCCAAAAGTTGGGGTCATCTCATGCATGCCCCCACATGCACCATGTACAAGCCGGACCATTCGGGTCTGTCGAAGGGCAAGTTTGGAAGAGGTTTTCCTTGACGGTCCCACGAAAAGATCCCAAACTTTTTGCACACCGTACCATGACCATGGCATGCATGTGGTAGTAGAATTCATACACCACGGCCTCATTTTTGTTGAAATCCAATTAATATCCATGTGTATTACATGTAAGTGAGCATGTGTAAAATTTATTAGATGACTTGAAGGTCAAAACATTAACTTGTCATGTATGCACAAAAAAATTGTGTATTGAATGCAAGTGAGCATGTGTATAATTTAGTGTTGGCTTTGAAGATCAATACACATGGCAATATGCCAAAAAAAAGTGCCCACCTACCAGAGCAGGAGAATTCATACTCCACGACCTGCATACGACTAGGAACCCTGCGGTGCATGGGCCAGGATGCAGGCCCGTGGTGCAGAATATATCTGCTGCTAGTAGGCCCCACAGGACAGAGGGGACGAGAGTTAGGCAATGTACTGCCTGCAATTGATAGGAGCTTGTGAGGGCAGTCGCAGCGGGGTATATATACCAGTGCGGCGCTCCCTCGCTTGGCGAGGTGGGACTAAACTCCCACCACCCAACGGTTGTGCGCTGCGATGTGCCCTGCGCGGCTCCGCCTTGGGCCCAATTCGGGCGGGCTGGCTCAGGGCAGCCTTACCCACGCGCTGATATGTTTTATATTTTCTTGTTTATATTTCTAAAATTTAAAATCAAATCTCTTTTTTCTATATTATTTCTAAAAGTGTTTACTAAAATTTAAAAAATATGCCAAATTCTGTTGTGTTTTATTTCATTTGTTCGTTCTCTTTTGTATATTGATAATATTTACGAAATATAAACTAAAATGGTGTGTTTTATTTTAATTGTTAATTCTAATATTTCTTATCTTTATTATTTTTGAAATATTTTTAGTTTGTAAGATAAAATGTTCTGTTTTATTTCACTTCTTCATTCTAATATTTATTCTCTTCTTTATATTCGAAATATTTCCAAAATGTAAGATAATATGTTATGTTCTATTGCACTTCTTCATTATTTCAATTCTTCATTCCAAATTATAAATTTTATTTTCTGTTTAATACTTGAAATAATATTAAATCAAATATAGTTGGGACAGTCGCATGCATACCTCCACATGCACCATGTACTAGGAGCAGGTTTATCTTCTCGGTCTCAGCAATTCAGACCAAAATGTATGCACACCCTAGGATGACCATGGCAAGCATGCATGACGAGTATCGTTCATTTCCAAAACCCGAAGCATTTTCTAGGGTTTTTCCGGCGACAAAACCCTACAACACTGCCCCCACGTGACGCAACGTGTGTTTTGTGTCCGAACTCATGCACACCTTGCCCGGGGGGCACATTGACCATGCTCACATGCTCCCAAAAGTTGGGGTCATCTCATGCATGCCCCCACATGCACTATGTACAAGCAGGACCATTCGGGTCTGCCGGAGATCGGGTCTGAAATTGGTTTTCCTTGACAGTCCCATAATATGGTACCAAACTTCATGCATACCCTACGATGACCATGGCATGCATGCGTGACAAGTATCGTTCATTTGCGACACTCGAT
>NC_041384.1:51696009-51762628 GCF_002162155.2 Triticum dicoccoides
AAATTTGTTTTCCTTGACGGTCCCACCAAATGATCCCAAACTTCATGCATACCCTACGATGACCATGGCTTGCATTGTCACAAGTATCATTCATTTGCGACACTCGATGCAATTTCTAGGGTTTTCTGGCGACAAAACCCTACAATACTGCCCCCACGTGACGCAACGTGCATTTGGTGTCCGAATTCATGCACACCTTGCCTGGGGGACCACATTGGCCAAGCCCACAAGCTCCCAAAAGTTGGGGTCATCTCATGCATGCTTCCACATGCACCATGTACAAGCAGGACCATTCGGGTCTACCGGAGGGCATGTCTGAAAGTGGTTTATGCGTAACCTACGATCTCACGAAATGATCCCAAACTTAATCCGTAACCTACGATGACCATGGCATGCATGCATGACAAGTATCGTTCATTCCGACACTCGATGCATGTATAATATTGTAGAAATGATAGAGATACTATAAATATTGTTGAACATATACAAGTATACAATAACTAATACGTGTCACAAAGAGTTTTTTTTAGGGATGAACCAATGATATTTATTTTGATGGAAGAAACAATAAAGGTAGGTGGGCTGGCCCAGACCGCAAATAAGTGTCGGATCCATATTGTGGAGCCCACAATGCTGCGCTTTCCATGCACGTCGATCACACGCATGTCGATCACGGGAGTAGTTGCTGTTCTATTACACAATTCTGGGATCGTGCTAATCCATATGTTCCTAATCCTACGATTGAGGAGCACGTTCAGCCTCGCTTCAACGGAGGAAAATATAGATCGCGAGATTGGCCACAGGGAAGTTACGACAACCTAGGCGTCAACCTCATATATAATCTCCTCCTCCTCGCACATGTCGTCGACTAGATCGACTCCTGCCGGTGAGGCGTTGACAGCTCTGTCCGCCGCATCCCACACGCCACAAAAACCCCGAGAAGATCAAGGCCGTCCGCACGTGCAGGCCAACCTCGACGGACTACGTCGAGAACGCATCGCCGACTTCTTTCATCTTCGTCGACCGATCAAGTAAATTGTCCTCCTTCCCTCGCGCCTTCATAGCAACCTACTTCCTCCGTCTCGTTGCTTTGATGGACATAGGTTTACCACATATTTTCAACTAGTATGAACTCGACTAGATGCGTTCTGACCAGATGGCATAGATGAAAACATTCTTTGGTTCTTTCATAGCATGGTAGAATAAGATGTTGTTTCTCGAGAAGCATGACGCAATACAATTTTTGTCACAAGATCCAATTATATTTTTGTCACACGATCCAATTATATTGTTGTGCACATAGAACATTAAAGAGTTATTAACATTAGGTGTTGATGAACCTCAAATAGGTACCATTGCTATAGACTCTAGTTTATTTACAGCTCAACAATTTGTCACCCTGTTAGTAAGACAACCAGACGAATTAGTAACAGTTTACCATATTAAATTTATTGATTATATAATTTATATGATACTCAAAGAACTTGATCAGATGCAAGTAAATTCAATTACCAATTGTAGTTATTTTTTTATTACCTCATGTCAGCACACACTTGGTTGCATGTTGCAGTATACATGGTGATAGTTTTGTATTTCCATTAGTGTTATTTTTGCATTAGTGTTAGCTACTGCCAGAAAGTTTTATATTTTTGCATGCCTATTGTTATTTTTGCTTTAGTGTTAGCTAATGTCACGAAGTTATATATTTTGTTTCAACAGGATGGACGAGCTGAATGGAGAAATAGTATGCACAGTTGAGAAATGTAGCAAGCTTGTTGCAGATCTATCGAGCGGTCAACGCGCTAGAGTGGCTGATACATCATTGCGCAGCATGCTGCAGATACCATCTATTAAGATGCGTACCCTGCTGATTAGGTATATGATTGATAATTTTCAGGCCAGCACGGGCAGGTTCATTATACAAGAGCAGGTTGGGGAGGTGACTCTCGGTGCGGTCGACGTCGAGTGCATCTTTAACCTCGAGAACCAAGGACTGTCCGCTTCGGACATTCTAACTGAAGAAGGCGAGGACATGAAGGAGCGGGTGCCGCCACAATTTCTCAGTAAGACATCAGAAAACATAGTGATAGATAATCTCATTGAGGACATAATTAAAAGTAAAGCCACCGACGATGATTTCCTTCGCAAAGTAGTGCTTGTCCTGTTAGGAACAATTATTGCTCCCATGTCGAGCAAGATTGTGCCAAAGCAGTACTACGCTTTGGTCGAAGATGTGAAACGTATTTCAAAGATTAACTGGAATGCCTTCACCATGCGTGTTCTCCTTGATTGCCTTCGCATAGTGAAGAAAGGCAAACACCTCCGCCAATGGCCGAAAGGCAATTTGGCTCTTTTGCAGGTACACATATGAGACCTGTTGCATAATGTCAATTATCATATCATTGCAATTTTATGTGATGTATTACTAACTCTAAATCCTTATATTTTTTTGCAGTACTTGTACTGGGAGAAGGTGCAACCGGTCGAAGGCGAATGCGCCTATAATCCCAACTTGTCCATACAACCTCTTATGAGGAACTGGACAGAAGGTGCAGCCACTAGGAGAGATAGGTTCGACTATGATAATGGGCGCAGCCGTGGTAACGTAATGGTAAGTCATTGTGTTTCGTCTTTCTTAAATGTTTTGTAACTTAATACTATTTATTTTTTATTCATGACATGTACTTCAATATCGCATATAGATCGAAAATAATATCACCCAGGAATATAGGGCTCAGGAGCCCAACATCCCAAATAATGCGCCTACCATGAAGCCAAAAACCAAGCCTGCAACTGGAAACGCAAAGAAGTCGACGACAGCCGCATTGTCAGAAGATTTGATGGAGCTTCTAATGAAGCGGTGCATGGACTTCATACACACCCAGATGAGGCAAATCCCTAATCTAGTTGCTGAGGTATCACACCCAAACTTTATAGTTTACAGTATATTTGCTGTTTTAAACCATGCTACCATTACTAAGTTTATATTTCTATTGCAGAGGTTGTTGGAGAAGTTGAACAAAGCAGGTGTCATGTACAAGCCGGCTGCTGCCGTGCCATCCGCGGAGAATGATCCGGGCGAAGTGGCTTCGTTCGAGAATGGTCCATATGAAAAGAAGGAATTCGTGTACAAGGAAGACATGGATAGTGATGGACAGCCGATCATTGACATGACGCAGCCTGATATAGTGCTTCCCGACCATAAAACCGTTCCTGAGATACTATGTATTTATCTTTTTGTCTATAATTTTCTCGTTTAATTTTTTTACGTCCAGAAATGTTCACACGATTTAGTTTGCCAAACAGAAAACCCCACTGAAGATGAATGGACACAAGGAAGCTTCACCTGTTAAGCGTAATGATGTATGTGGGGGTACACCGGAAAACCCTTGGGTGGTTGGCACTTCTACTGTAGCACCTTCATCGGACATAGACATTTGTCCATCTTCTGTCAGCAAGTTCATGGCTAAGGCGAATGGAAAAAAGGGTGTAACAATCGATAAGATGAGGAGGTTATGTCCGGTAAGCGGAAGCGGGCCGTTCCCAAGAAATTTGAATCCCCCTACGCACTTGACAAGCCCGGCAGGCGTACCAGCCGTGGTCAGAGAACCTCTGGTACTAGTACTGCTACTAGAGGTATCGTAACTAACATTCTTAATTTTTTTATTTACTACAATGCATATGATCACCATTGTTGACGTTCATATTATTTCATGCAGCTCTATTTTCGAACAATAATGTGCCGGAGGTTGTGGCAGATGAGTTGACGCCGGAAATAATTGATGCAGCTATTTCATTTGTCGAGTTAGCTGTTGGGTTTCGTAGTAATTTCAAAAAAATTCATACGCTCACGCAAGATCATGGTGATGCATAGCAACGAGAGGGGAGAGTATGATCTACGTACCCTTGTAGATCGACAACGGAAGCGTTTGGTTGATGTAGTCGTACGTCTCCACGGCCCGACCGATCAAGCACCGAAACTACGGCACCTTCGAGTTCTAGCACACGTTCAGCTCGATGACGATCCCCGGACTCCGATCGAGCAAAGTGTCGGGGAAGAGTTCCGTTAGCACGACAGCGTGGTGACGATCTTGATGTACTACCGTCGCAGGGCTTCGCCTAAGCACCGCTACAATATTATCGAGGACTATGGTGGAAGGGGGCACCGCACACGGCTAAGAATATGATCACGTGGATCAACTTGTGTCTCTAGGGGGTGCCCCTGCTTCCGTATATAAAGGTTCAAGGGAGGGGGGCCGGCCGGCCAGGAGAGGCGTGCCAGGAGGAGTCCTACTCCCTCTGGGAGTAGGACTCCCCCCCCTTTCCTAGTTGGAATAGGATTCGTGAGGTGGGAAAAGAGAGAGAGAGAAGGAGGGGGCGCCGGCCCCCTCTCTCCTTCTCCTATTCGGACTAGGGGTGGAGGGGCGCGTGGCCCAGCCCTAGTTGCCTCTTCTCTTCTTCCACTAAGGCCCACTAAGGCCCATATACCTCCCGGGGGGGTCCGGTAACCTCCCGGTACTCCTGTAAAATCCCGATTTCACCTGGAACACTTCCGATATCCAAACATAGGCTTCCAATATATCAATCTTTATGTCTCGACCATTTTGAGACTCCTCGTCATGTCCGTGATCACATCCGGGACTCCGAACAACCTTCGGTACATCAAAATGCATAAACTCATAATATAACTGTCATCGTAACCTTAAGCGTGCGGACCCTACGGGTTCGAGAACAATGTAGACATGACCGAGACACGTCTCCGGTCAATAACCAATAGCGGAACCTGGATGCTCATATTGGCTCCTACATATTCTACGAAGATCTTTTATCGGTCAGACCGCATAACAACATACGTTGTTCCCTTTGTCATCGGTATGTTACTTGCCCGAGATTCGATCGTCGGTATCCCATACCTAGTTCAATCTCGTTACCGGCAAGTCTCTTTACTTGTTCCGTAATACATCATCTCACAACTAATTCATTAGTTGCAATGCTTGCAAGGCTTATGTGATGTGCATTACCAAGAGGGCCCACAGATACCTCTCCGACAATCGAAGTGACAAATCCTAATCTCGAAATACGCCAACCCAACATGTACCTTTGGAGACACCTGTAGAGCTCCTTTATAATCACCCAGTTACGTTGTGACGTTTGGTAGCACACAAAGTGTTCCTCCGGCAAACTGGAGTTGCATAATCTCATAGTCATAGGAACATGTATAAGTCGTGAAGAAAGCAATAGCAACATACTAAACGATCGGGTGCTAAGCTAATGGAATGGGTCATGTCAATCACATCATTCTCCTAATGATGTGATCCTGTTAATCAAATAACAACTCTTTTGTTTATGGTTAGGAAACATAACCATCTTCGATTAACGAGCTAGTCAAGTAGAGGCATACTAGTGACACTTTGTTTGTCTATGTATTCACACAAGTATTATGTTTCCGGTTAATACAATTCTAGCATGAATAATAAACATTTATCATGATATAAGGAAATAAATAATAACTTTATTATTGCCTCTAGGGCATATTTCCTTCATTAGCTGCTAGCACTGAGAAGAATAAGAACAAAAAAATTACTACAGTGAAGGGTGTGGCATAACTCTGACTTCCGAAAGGATTCTACCGGTACTAGCTCATAGATGGCTGTCGGACGATGTAAGTACTACTTGCATGTCCTGTTTTTAAAATGCTCAATAATCTATGTCTCAACTTTCAACATGTAATGCGCTGATATTCTATGCAGGTTATTGATGCTTATATGGGACATTTGGAGCTGCGTGTTGGTCATGATTGTTACCTCTGTCCAGCGTGGAGGTCCAAATTCCTTGTAGATCGTGCTATCGCACATGACGATCCATTGCCATCGAGCTGCAACATGGATAGTGGTCTGACCAAAGCTGGAGGTTTTAATAGAGTCACGAAAGAGTATACTGTGCGTGATAAGGTACGTAATGTTTGTGATTCATCACTACATGATAGTTCATCAAGTATTTCTTTTGATCCGTAATGGTTTTTTGCACTGTAGACGTATATCGCGTTGAATATCGACAATAGCCACTGGATGACCGTGGTCATGCACATGATCAAGAAAGAATTCCATGTTCTCGATTCGCTCTATCCTCTGGACCTGACTGAAAGGACTGTTAAAGCACTGGTAATGTAACCAACATTTGCACCATTGCTCTTACATGTTGTTTATGATTGTTCTTTAACACTATCCTCTTTATAGCAAATGGATATAGCAAACGATATGTGTCAGGCAAATATTATTACACCAGGGAAATATCCGGACGTAAGTAAGTGGCCTATCAACGAGTATGACATACCCCAGTAAGAGGATGGGTGAGTTAATAGGACATCATGCACAATCAAACAACAACACACATGTTTGTATTGCCTACCGCTAATGTTTGCATATGTACTAGGAACTCTTGTGGCCTTTTTGTCACAGAATGTCTAGAACATTGGGACGGGGACCGAATCACCCGCCAATTTACACAGGTATGCTGTTATTTTTGTTTGTAGACTAGCTACTATGGTGGTGTAGCAACTTCGGTTCATGTAACCTTTATGTCATTTTTTGCAGGCCACGTTGACGCAAGGAGAAGACGTTTCGTCGCAGAGTTGATTATGTCACCTTCAAACTCGATGGAGTGTGTGAAGAACAAAATTCGCGAAATCGCAAGGAAAAGGCGCCTGAAGAATTCATGCGGCATGCAAGATTGAAGTTTTAATGGTTTGGATTTAGTCCGGTCGAAGGTTTCGACGGCATGATTATCTTAGGGGTTCTATAATTTTTATGTAATAAACAGGGCACATGCATGTGTATGTGTTTGTCAGACAATTCGCTCGTACAAGACAATTCGGTCATAAAATTCGCTCGGAGAAAACAATTTGGTCATACCAATAAAGTTTTGGCTTCACCTATCAATTGTTCTTGCTTAATATTTTTCTCGTTCTCCAATTTTTTATAATTGTATTTTTCACGGCTTCACTTATCAAGTGTTCTTGCTTAATATTTTTCTCCTTCTCCAATTTTTTATAATAGTCTATTTTTCTCTTCAACTGCTCTCGTAAGTTTCATATTAAAATTTTTACAATCTTAACTTTTTTTTGAACTCTACCAAGCTTAGCATTCTGCCTTAGCTATCTACATGTCATCATCTTGCATAATCTCCTAGTAATTCCCCCTCATCACATTATTATGAAAAGTAGTCATGGTAGATAAGTAAATATATTGAGCCAAAATGTAATATTACACTCATCAAAATTAGTCATGTCAGCTCGTTAGCTCTATCGCGTGTTATCAGGCATCATGTTTTTCTAGTTTGTTTTACAAACCCGTCGTTTTTTTATTATATGTATAAATAACTTTTTCTGTACTCACCATAATGCCAGGCACGGCCCATCTAACCACGTGAGGGGCCCCACAGGTGGGCTATCTTCCCGACAGCGCTACACCAGCCCATTTTGCCAGGTTCACATTGATCTTTCCCCTTTTCTCGTTTCCCTTTCCAAATCCCTAGCCCTCTCTCTCTCTCTATTTGTGCCTCCAAATCTCGACGGCGAAAGCATGACAGCGAGCTAGGCGTTGGGCGGTGGCGGCTGCGGCGAGAAGAGCGGTGGCGACCGCAAGTTAGGTCGAACCCTGGGTCCTGCAAGCAGGCGGGCCGGATTCAGTGGCACAGGAGGCAGCGGCGGCGGATCTAGTGGAACAGGGGACGGGGGTTTCGTGGGCGGCGGCGGGCCGGGAGAACCCACGGCTAGGGTTTCTTCAGTCCTTCACTTTGGTGGCAAAAAGGTAAGTTCTTTACCGTTGTTCTTTACATCCCAGCATTATCGCCCATAATTCATCACCTGTGGCCATGACAAGCTCCATCTATGTGGTCATCAGGAAACTCCTAGTGGCCATGTCTGCATAGATGCAGACAATTTTGGCAGCGCACTCGGGGGATGTGTGTTTGAGGTTAGTCTACTGAGCATGATCTTCAAAGTAGTACTGCTATTATGGTCAAGCTGCAAAAAAGTTCAGTGTTTAACGCTTGCAGCGACAAGATCAGTTATAAAATGACTTGAATTGCTCATGATTTATTTAGGATGATATCACTTCTGAGTATGTTGAATGGGTTGATGGGGAGTGGGATAGCAAAGCAAAGTCAGTCATTAAGTATCTTGCCATGAAGAACAAGAAACTGGAGACTAAGATTACAGAATATGAAGCTGAAATTAAAAGGAATGAGAAAGAAAAGAGGGCAATGGTTAAGATGCACAAGGAGATATTGCTCTATAGGGATATGATTTTAGGATTTGGAGGTCTTCTGTATCTTGGCCTGCTTGCCATTATGATTGCTGTCATAGTTAGCAAGTAGATTGTTCATAAAGTTATTGACATCATTGTAATTGACATGATGAAATGGTGCTAAATTATTTGCTATTCAGTTTATGGGCAAAGTGTAACAGAGATTGCAACATAAATAACATGGGGCCATCATGATTGGTAGTCAGTGCACTTTTAACATGTTCTATATTTGGCAGACAATGCATTTTTGGCATGTCCTGTATTTGACAGACAATGCACTTTTGGCATTTTCTATATTTGGTATGTGATGCACATGGGCACATCACCTAGCAACACTACTGATTTATGTAGCATACTAGTTCATTGTCTTGTTGCAACATAGGAACAACATCTAGCAGCTTCTATGCAACACTGAAGCAAAGCAACAATACATATTCAATATTCAGAAATTTAACTGAACTTGGCACTTAGGGTGAGCAGTAGATATTCAGTTCTTCAGCCACAAAGAACCCGATCAAACCGTACCGATTGCATAACTTATATGCTTACATATAAAAGCATACCTAACCAACATCAAACCCAAAATAATGTTAACTTATATGCTGAAACATATAATAGCATACCTAACTTAAGATAATCAGCAGCTTCCTCCTCCTTCAGCAACTGTGCCCATCTTCACTTCTTCAGAAATTTGAGGCGGCGTGAGCGGCGCACCACACACGGAGAAGCCTTCTTCTTGACCACCGTTTTGTTGGACAGCTGCGCCACCTGATCCTGAGCCACCTCCTCTTCTTCCACCTTCACTATGCCAGGGGGGGAGGGGAAGGAGCTCGATGTCGATGGGCATTGTCTTGCCACCCTCGACGGCAACCAGCGCTACCATCTGCACAGCGTCCTCCTTGCCCTCCTCCTGGTCCAATGGCAGCACTGGCTTCGACACATCGCGGACCTGGTAGTCCGGGCTGACGGGCGCAGGGACAACGAGCTCGACATCGACGCGGTCCGCCCTCGACGCGACGCGTGCTGAATCTGGCCGCAACGTCATGGTGGTGGAGCGGTACATCCACCACGTTGCGCGCTGAACAGGGGAGTCGCTCAGCGTGGCCTCTCGCATTGCCCACACGAGTAGGACAGCCGGCGGGACACCGCGGCCGTAGGGGAAGGTGTGCTTCCTCTCGGTGTCGGTGAGGACTTTGATGAGGCCACGCGCGTGGTTGACCAACATCTCCGTGCTGGGGAACCAGCCGCACACCTCCGTCAACTGCGCGCGCCACCCCTCGTCATCGCCGGCGAGGTCCATCATCTCTCTCTGCCAGCCGAGGCTTCTCTCCATGGAGGCGGCTGCAGCGGTCGCCGGCGAGGGTATTCTCGATCTATTGTAGGTGGGGATAAGAGGGGAGTTCGAACCGGCGCCCGTGGGAGGTGGGTGAGTGTGTGGTGGGGAGGAGAGTGGTACAGTTACTTATTTAATGGCATTTAGGACGTGGGCAGGGGAAATGTACAATAATATTCTTTCTACCTCCCGCCCCGGTCATTACACAGCCCCGGTCATTACACAGTAAAGAATTTTTTTAATTTTTGTTTACAGGGAAACATCTTACTTTATTTAAACAAAGACTGGGATCTCGTCTGGTAATACACTAAGGATACAATCATGGGGCCAAAGCCTCCAAACCAAAGAAACACAAGCGCCTACAGCTACCTTAGCCGAAGTATGAGCCGGCCGATTAACACAGTAAATAATTGAAGCAAGTGTTCTACTCTTGTTCCTTCTCCACTTTTCTGCACCTGATAGAAGACAAGCTAAGTTAATGAATGATACAAACTTTAATAATCCACAATGCATACAAACACTTACTTCTGATTTTGTTTGCATTTCTTGCTACGTCTAGTGTGTCCTACCAATTTGCAAGCGCCGCACCGGGTTTTCAACTCATCAAAAGAGAGTGGTCTACTGTTTTTTAAGACAGGGCGGCTCTCATCTGCCTTTGTTGCACCTTTGCTTGACACTTTCATAGGATCTTTAACCTCAATCATGTTGCCTTCACCATCGTCCACATATTCAACTGCACACTTACTGATGTCATTTGTTTGCTTCAACACATTTTCCTGTACCAGATCATACTCATGACTCTTAGCTATCACAGCCTTCAAACTCTCCTGTAACTGATCCCACAAAGCAGGGTGTTTGCATGCCGCATGCATAGCTTCAGACACTAACACACTGACCTGGCTATATTTCATTCTTTCCCCGGCCCCAGTCCAACCAAATCCCAACAGATCGCTTGTGCGCCTCGCGGGCAGTCCCAACCTTGCTTCTTTCGTGAACCGAATAAGAACTAAACACTTTGGTATTTCAGATATGTTCAAGTGCTTCAGTACATGGAATATGTGCTTGCAAGGTAGACCCTTTCGAATCATTCTTCTGCAGCTGCACCTTATAGTTTCTGCGGAATTTACTGGTGTATACTCCACCCAAAAACGACGCTTCCGGTTATTCTTCCAGGCCACGATGTACTGTTGTGATCCGTCTCCCAGCTTAATTTCTACAATCTCCATGCCGTCAATTTTTCTAAGATCATCTTGCAACATATAGAAGTTTGCTGGAGTGAAGACGTGAGAAGCAGCTATCTCAAGTTCCCTCGAGCTAGTAACTGGCACCGGTAAACTCTGTGAGGCCGTGCAGTCATCTCGCGCCTCGTTTTCACGGATACGCACAACGGCGTTCTCATAGTGCAAAATCATATCCACCAGGGTCATTTCACCGTCTAGGTGGAGGTGAAGGCATGAGTTCAGGCTTTCACTCCGCTGGTCGCTTTTCATGCCAAGCCAAAACCCCTCAGTTAGATATGTCGCAGCCCACAGTCTCCTCTTCTTATACATCCGCCTCAACCATGTTACAGTTTTTTCCGACTGCCATCTTTTGGAAAATGCGTGCCATCTCTCCTCAAACGTTGCCGTGGACGTGTTGTAGTACAGAAGAGTTCGGAACTCCTTCAAGGACTTGTGACTGAGGTGAATCTTCATATTTTTCTCTATGTGCCACGTACATATACGGTGCCACACGTCTGGCAAGACTTCGCGAATTGCCTTGATCATCGCAGCGTCGGCGTCTGTGATAACACTCTTAGGCATCTTTTGACACATGGACCTCAAAAAAGTCTGCAGAAGCCACACGTATGTCTCCTTGGTCTCGTCCGAAACTATGGCACAACCAAAAACAGTGGTGTTCCGGTGATTGTTAAGACCAACAAAAGGTATGAATGGCATACCATAGCGGTTCATCTTGTACGTGCTGTCAAATACAAGCACGTCGCCGAAGTCCTCATAGTCATGACGAGACTGGGAGTCGCACCAGAACATCCTATTCAAATGTCCTTCCTTATCTAGCCTGTACTCGAAAAAGAAGCTAGGATCCCTCTGTTTCTTACTGGCCATGATGCCTATGGTTGTGGCAGCATCACCTTTTGAAAGCAACTTCCTCTTCTCCTTGGCGCAAAGGTTGTATATTTCACGCCTGGTAAAACCAACACCGCTGTACCATACATGTTTGCTGATGAAGCAATCCATCATGTCGTGAATTCTAATCCCTGCAGCTCCCATGGACATTATCTCATGCTTCTGGTACTCTCTGATTTTTCCGTGGGACCAAAGAAAAGGTACCTCGTCCGGTCCTGCCAACATATGGCTATGCTCGTCCTCAAAACTTTCAACATACCAAACCACACACTTTTGGTCAAGCTTGATGGTCAGGTGCGCTTTGCAAAAGCAGCGTGTTTCGGCTCTGAGCCTACGGCTGTGTCCTTCCTCGGTTAGCAACTTGTTGTCACGTTTCCCTTATCTTGAACAAACAAACCGCCTATAACGCATATGACGTGACTCTGTTTTGCTATACCTAACCTTATTCTTTCTAATGCTGAAACCATTATCTCTAGCATAGCTGTTGTAGAAATCATACGCAGCATCGTGAGACGTAAAGGTCATTTCCATTATCTGCATGAACATATCCCTCTTATCATCTGCACTAGCAGTATCTTGGACATTCTTTGCCCCCATCATCTTGTGTCACCTACACAATCAAACCACAGCCATGAAAACAGATTTCTAAGGTTTAACATTACTTACTTCCATAGAACATTGATTACACACATACCTCACTCATGATGACCGACGACTCGGACTCCCCAGAACCAGGTGCATCTAATAATTCGCCGTTAAGGCATATCTCTGCGTCGGATTCACCGTAATAGTCGTACGCATTATGACATTCAGAAATGAACTGAAAAATACAACACAAATACATAATTACTTATCATATAATATTCCTGAAGAAATTCAATTTGCATGCCAACAAAAAATTTCACTTACGTACCTGACTAATGTAATCTTCATTCGAGAGCTCCGAGTTGTTTTCCTGATCATCATCAAGCTCATCGATCTATAAATTTTCAACACAAAGATTTAATGTTGTCGGATGCGACCAAAAAATTACAACATGACAATGCCACTCACATTAAGATCATCCCATTCGTTCCCATTCTCTGACCGATCTTCACGATCTGAATTTTCATCATCTGACCAATCTTCTATCCAGTCTTTCATCAGTTCTCCAAACTCCATGTCTACCATGATATCAGTTAACTCCTCGTCCGCCATTTCCTACAACCAATATTATGTATCATCACATGTGCAAACATTATCAATGATGAAATATAAAACACATAGCACACGATCACGGATGTTATGTAAACAACCGCAACCGAGGTCGTTCAGATCTGCCCAACTTAGTAAGGAAGATGGCCACGGCACCCGTCGTGATCACTTTCAATCGCGAGGAACTGCACGATCTCAAAACCTAGCTTGATATGTGATTACCTCTGCCGCCGGATACCTAGATTAGCCGCCACATCAAATAACGATACCGGTGGTGCGCACAGCCGACGGCAACCGACGCTACGTGAACCCAGATCACGAGGAGCAGCACTACCGGAACAAGATCCACGATCGCATGCGCCGCCGGGTAGCTAGGTTACCCGCCCCGCTAGGTTAACCACTACCACTGACGGCGGCAGTTCGTTCAATGTTGCCGCGAGCGAGACTAGAGGGGGGACGCGGGATGCGGTACCTGTGCGCGCTTGTTGGAGATTCACGACGTTGTCGCGCCCGCTGTCCGACGAGATCGCCGGCGACGAGATAGCCGCCGCTGGAGATCTACTACGTGACTTATGGAGCTGTGTCAATGCTCGCGAGATTGATGGAGCTGCTCGCGTGAATGATTGGATTCGGCAGGTCTTACGTGGACGTGGGGTCGTGTGATGTTTTTTCTCGGACCAGGGTACTATACGTATACGTTCTGGGTAATACAGGGCTAGACAGGGCTTGGATCTGGGCTGCGGCGGGCTAGGAAAAAAACAATTTCACGGGGACAAAAATACCTCTCCGAAATTAGGTTAGGGGGGAGCACTGGAGCAGGGCTCTTCTGCAAGAAGTACATGACCCCGTCGATGGCGACGGGAGAGCCCAAGTTAAAGTTGAGGTCCTCGATCGGCGGCTCTTGTGTTTTCCTCCACCCCCTTTCGTCTCCTAAGGAGGACCTCGACGGTTCAGTCCGTGGCGACGTAGCGAACCAGCTTGTATTCACCGGACGGGGCGGCACGGCCGAAGCCGAAGATGCTGTAGTAGTGCGTTGCTGCGTAGGGAAACGCGTTGTGCTCTACCACGTCCACCTGTGGGCATGTCACGAGCACCTCCCCGGTGGCCGGATCGATCACCTGGACGCCGTCGCAGCAGGCGCCGTTGACGCAGATGAGGTCGTCGACGCTCGTGGTGCACATCATCCAGTAGCCGCCGACGCCCTTGATGACTCTGAGGACGTTGCCATCCATGTCCATGAGCCGCATGTCGCGGCCTCCGCCGGGCTCTTCTTCTGGAAAGCATCCTGAGTCGACGAGGAGCGGGCCATGGTGGAGCCGGTGCGCGGCGGCGAAGACCGCGCCAGCCCTTTGACGCACACCGGAACCGGCAGACGGACTTCACCAGCGTCCTGGAGAGGATGTCCAAGATGGCATGGTAGGGCAACGTGACACTTGCGGCCATGGCGCCGTCGTCCGTGTTTGCTGCGCCGCCGGCCATGATGCAGTAGTACGTTGCGATCCCTCTGCTTGATGTATATATTGATTGGTTTATTATGCCATCCACGGAACAGATGGGATGCAATCTGTGCATGGACTCTGTTGTTTTTTCTTTTTTCTTTTTTGCAATTGGTGTATCGACCCTGTTTATTGATTGTCCATCAAGTAAACCTACCTGGAGAATTAATCTCCTGGTTCGTTAAACACAAACCATCCCAAGAAGGCAATAACGTGAAGATCCATTCACCTACTCCCTCCGGTCCTTTTTACTCCGCATATAAGAATTTTCTGAAGTCAAACTTCACAAAGTTTGACCATATTTATATTAAAATATCAATATCTACAATGCTAAAGTTATACAATATGAAAATTGAAGTCACGGCGCATCTAATGATAATGATTTCACATTGTGAATATTCGTATTTTTTTCTATAAAGTTGATCAAACTTTACAAGGTTTGACTTCAAACAATTTTATATGCGAACTAAAAAGGACCAGATGGAGTATTTATTATACCACCAAACCGGTGAAAAACGACAAATTTAACTTTTTTGAAAAGTTTAGCACAAAAAACAAATTCATTTCATAAAAAAATCACAAAATGGCCCATCCGCATAATGCCCGGGCCAGGGGCGCCATGGGACGGCGCTGACCCGCTACGTGGGATTGAATTGGGCCCAGCTGATGGCAGATAATGCCCGGGCACCATGGTGGAACCGGTGCGCGGCGGCGAAGACAGGGCTGGAAATGAGGATGTGCCAGCCCTTGACGCGCATCGGAACTGGAAGACGGACTCGATCGCGTCCTGTACAGGATGTTGAAAATGACGTGGTACGTCAAGAGACAGCTCTGGCCATGTCGCCGTCATCCGTCTTTGCTCGCCGCCGGCTGTGTATGATGTAGTAGTACGTCGGAATGCCTCTGCTTGACGTAGTATCTATTGATCTGTTTATGTGATCCACGGAACGGATAGGATGCAGTGGAGTCTATTGATCTATTGATCTATTGATCTGCTTGATGTAGTATATGCATGGAGTCTGGCTGATTTCTTTTCGAGCACAGCACGTAGATCTATCTGTAGAATCTCCTGGTTCGTTGAAAACCAACGGATCCATGCGTTAGCTGAGTGCTACTGTTGTTAGTGATTGATCATCGTGGCGGAGCTTTTTTCTTTTCATTTCTTTTTTTATTTTTTGGCTGTGTGTATTCTTGGTGTTTTTGGACATCTTGTTGGTACAAAGGCCGGATGTAATTGGTATATTTCCTTTATAAAAAAATTTATGTTCTTGACGGGCCAAGATGCTTAATAACCCCTACATAATTAGCCGGACGGTCCTATTTAAATACCACCAACCCCCCACGTGATCTAGGGTTTTTATTTTGTGACAGAAAACACAGGAAGCAGCCAACACGAGAGAAACCTCATGGATGCCGACGATCATGAGCACAAAAGGCAATCGGCGGAGCAGTATTGGAATCCTAATGAGTAATGAACACCACTACTATGATTCACACGCCCACCGCGCTCATGATTATTTCGCCAACAGGGAGTGGCCGTCCCAGGAAAATAAAAGTAAGCACGCAGCCTCCTAATGGCATACTATTAATTTTCTTTTTCTCAAATACGCATAGCATGCGTATCATTTTATATAAGGGGAAAAAGGCAAAGAAAGCCCTTCACAGGTATAGTTACAGCTTACATCTTTCATGTTACACCATAACCATACTCCACTCCACGCCACCCTAGTGAGTTGTTCCATACAACCGACTACTCACACAAGCTCCACCTACTTAACCTACCGAAGAAACCGTGCACACTACCCTTCATGAGCCCTGCATTCCACCAAGCTCTTCCTTCCTGCTCCACATGTTGCATAACCATGGCAACGCTCGGAGTGACACCATCGAAGACCACAACATTTCGGTGCTTCCACAATTGCCAAAGACCAAGCAGGATTATAGCCCTGGACGTCCTGATGCCAAGGCCTTGCTTGTCTCTACCTTGGCACCATGTGGAGGGCACGTCCGTGCCACACAGAACCCATGTCGGCTCCTCTAGTGCATGGCATATGTGCGTCCAAGCCTCTCTCGAGAAACACATGTTAGCAGTATATGGTTTATTGTTTCTTCCTCTTGGTTGCAGAATGGGCAAGAATCCTGGTGCAGTAGCCCCCTCCTTGCTAACATGTCAAACGTCCAACACCTATTGCAGAGGGCCAACCATGAGAACATCCGACACTGCAAAGGTGCCCTAGATTTCCACGAGAAGTCTGCCGTGGGAACGACCTCACGACCTGCAAACTTGGACGCGTACGCTGATCGTACTGAGAATACGCCACCCCTCTCCCAGGACCATGTAGCCACATCCGGGATGTCATCTTGTAGCTCAATGCAGCTGATCCTAGTTCACAGCCGAAGATACTTTCTTATAGTGTCGATCTGCAGGTCTGGCCCGATATCTCTTGCCCATGCGTTACCCTCGATGGCGTCGGCCACCGTCCGAGCACGTCTCAGCCTAGGCGGCATACCAGCATAGACTGCCGGGGCCAGCTCCTGGATGCGGTATCCATCTAACCACCGATCCTCCCAAAAGAGTGTGTTGCGTCGTTGCCTAGTTGCATCTGAGTTGCTACCCTGAACAGTTGTGTGGATTCCTTTGGCACCGAGATCCTGAACTCTTGCCAACACCTGTCTTCTTCGGCTCGTTTCAACCATGGCCACCGCGCCTGCATGGCGATGTTCATCCACCTCAGGTCTGGGACTCCGAGACCACCAGCCCATTTGGGCGCACACACCGCCGTCCACGCTACTGAGAAGTTACCACCCCTTGCCTCCTTCTTCCCGCACCAAAGAAAACCACGTATGATCTTGTTGATGGCGTTTATAGTTTTCGCCGACAATTCCATGGCCATCATTGCGTGTATAGGCATTGCGCTGAGGACCGAAAGCATGAGGAGAAGGCGTCCGCTTTTCGGTAATGCTGAGGCCCGCCAAGCCGGTAGACTTGCTCCGAGCCGATCCACCAGATACTGCAGCTGTGAGGCCGACTGTTTCCGTAGTGATAGTGGCAAACCAAGGTACTTGCATGGAAAACCTCCCACTAAGCAGCCAAGAATCTGCCCTACCTCCTGTATCTGCTGTTGCGAGCAGCGAATGGGGACGGCAGTGCTCTACCTCTTGTTCGTTTGCAAACCCGAAGCCATCCCGAAAGTCTGGAGTATTGTTCGGCATCCCACTACGTCTGCGACATGTGGTTTCAGGAAGATAATCACATCATCCGCGAAGATGGACATCTTCTGCTCCAACCCACGCGCGGCCAAGAGCGTGAGGATTCCATCCGTCCCAGCCTTCTCAAAGAGCTTCTGTAGCGGTTCCATGATGAGGATGAATAGCATTAGTGACAACGGCCCCCCTTGCCCAAGCCCACGACAACTAAGAATTGGCTTGCCCGGTACTCCATTGACCAGGATCCGGGTGGACAAAGTTGCTAGCAGACCACTAACCCAGGAGATCCAATGCCGGCCAAACCCCATGTGCTCCAAAACCTCAAGTAGAAACGGCCACTGTACTGAGTCAAAAGCTTTAGAGATATCCAACTTGAGCATTGCCGTGGGCTCTTTTAATGCGTGCAATATCCCGGCCATACACTGCACTAGCATGAAATTATCATGTAGTGATCACCCTTGACGAACGCATCTGATGCTTGCCCACCAGGAACGGCAGTTCCTCGGCTAGTCAAACTGCCATTGCCTTATCGAAAATCTTCACAACACCGTGCATGAGACTGACTGGGTGAAAATCCTGCAACTCCTCAGCACCATCCACCTTTGGCAACAAAGCGACTATGGATTTGTTAATGCACCCGATGCCACGTATATCCCCACGGTAGAATGCCTCCAGTGCCCTCATGAAATCCACTTTTATGATCTGCCAACAACTCGCATAGAAGCGACCAGTAAACCCATCGGGTCCGGGTGTCTTGTCCAAGGGCATGGATTTGATGACTCTCTCAACCTCCTCCTCTGTGAAGGGCCTCTCCAGGAGTGACAACTCACGATGCGGCAAACTTAGGGGTTGGAGGTTAACTGCAAATTCCCGCTCCGATGCAACCCCAAAAACGCCCTCGTAGTACTCATCCACCGCAGCCGCAATGGACTCACGGTCGGTCAAGAACTGCCCATCCTTCTTGATAGTAAGACAGAGGCGTACTATTAATTTTCACCACATTCCCTTAATACTTACAACAATGTATAGCTAACTCCACGTGCTTTGATCCGTGTAGCGCCCATCCCTCCTATGTGTTTTACCGACAATCGTCCTGACTGTTTCGGCGGCCCAAGAGATACTTTGCAGATCTTTTTTATCAAAATTGCAGCAATAGCAGGAGGTTTATAGTGGCCGTTGGATGTGTTTGGCATGGTCACTGCACACGATGTCGCGGACGGCCGCAGGCATAATATTATCTATACTCGTACAAGAAATAATTGTCAAACCATCACGGAGGAGGTAATTATTTGTGGATGGACCGGTGTAGCTTGTTATCGTATTTTCTATTCATTGTGGATGGACCCATGCTAAGCTTAGCTTATTATATCTGTTGCGTGCAGCATCCCTATCTTACACTCACCGGCCCTACCCGTGCCATACGGACTTGTTACAATCCCGGGAGCATCGAGATCATGCTCAAAGTTACGGGCGCTACTGAAAGTCAAGACAGAGACCTAATTAAGCTTTCTAACCTAACTTTTAAAAGAAAGAATGTATTGTTCTTTTCATAAAGATTACACTAGCAGGCGTAGCACACTCCAGTGTAGATTCCACCACATGAACAACTTTCTAGAGGCGACAATCAGTGTGCAACTCATTGGTGGGTCATCATTGCCACCTGGTGGTTTTCGAGATGTGATCACAGCTAGTACTGCCAGCATATATGACGAGGAAGTTGTGTTGCATGCTTTCTGAGATGGTGAATTGCATGTTGTTGATGATGACACAATTACTCTTTCACGACGTGTTGTCTCTGTCAAATTGGATGGTGAAGAAGAACCGCTACGTCTTGAGCACTGTGTTGGATTTCCTTGAAGAGGAAAGGATGGTGCAGCAAAGTGGCGTAAGTATTTTTCTCAGTTTTTGAGAACCAAGGTATCAATCCAGTAGGAGGCTACGCGCGATTCCCTCGCACCTGCACAAAACAAATAACTCCTCGCAACCAACGCGATAAGGGGTTCTCAATCCCTTCACGGTCACTTACAAGAATGAGATCTGATAGATATGATAGGATAATATTTTTGGTTTTTTGTGATAAAGATGCAAAGTAAAATAAAAGCAAAGTAAAAAAGCAAAGGCAATAATAAAGTGATGGAAGATTAATATGATGAAGATAGACCCGGGGGCCATAGGTTTCACTACTGGCTTCTCTCAAGAGCATAATTTTTTTACGGTGGGTGAATGAATTACTGTTGAGCAATTGACAGAATTGAGCATAGTTTTCAGAATATCTAGGTATGATCATGTATATAGGCATCACGTCCGAGACAAGTAGACCGACTCCTGCCTGCATCTACTACTATTACTCCTTAAGCAAGATGAGATGATGTAGAGAGATAAATTCATGCAATATGATAAAAACCCCATCTTGTTATCCTCGATGGTAACAATACAATACGTGTCTTGCTGCCCCTACTGTCACTGGGAAAGGACACCGCAAGATTGAACCCAAAGCTAAGCACTTCTCCCATTGCAAGAAAAACCAATCTAGTAGGCCAAACCAAACTGATAATTCGAAGAGACTTGCAAAGATAACCAATCATACATAAAAGAATTCAGAGAAGATTCAAATATTGTTTATAGATAATCTTGATCATAAACCCATAATTCATCGATCTCAACAAACACACCGCAAAAAGAAAATTACATCGAATAGATCTCCACGAGAGAGGGGGAGAACATTGTATTGAGATTCAAAAAGAGAGAAGAGGCCATCTAGCTACTAACTATAGACCCGAAGGTCTGAGGTAAACTACTCACACTTCATCGGAAGGGCTATGGTGATGATGTAGAAACCCTCCGTGATGGATGCCCCCTCCGGCGGAGCTCCGGAACAGGCCCCAAGATGGGATCTCGTGGGTACAGAAGGTTACGTCAGTGGAATTAGGTTTTTGGCTCTGTATCTGATCGTTTGGGGGTACGTAGGTATATATAGGAGGAAGAAGTATGTCGGTGGAGCAACAGGGGGCCCACGAGGGTGGAGGGCGCACCCTCCTACCTCGTGCCCTCCTCGAAGCTTCCTTGACTTAGAGTCCAAGTCTCCTGGATCACGTTCGGTGAGAAAATCACGTTACCGAAGGTTTCATTCCGTTTGGACTCCGTTTGATATTCCTTTTCTGCAAAACTCTGAAATAGGCAAAAAAACAGTAATTCTGGGCTGGGCCTCCGGTTAATAGGTTAGTCCCAAAAATAATATAAAAGTGGATAATAAAGCCCAATATTGTCTAAAACAGTAGATAATATAGCATGGAGCAATCAAAAATTATAGATACGTTGGAGACGTATCAGGCATCCCCAAGCTTAATTCCTGCTCGTCCTCGAGTAGGTAAATGATAAAAAACAGAATTTTTTATGCGGAGTGTTGCTTGGCATAATTTCAATGTAATTCTTCTTAATTGTGGTATGAATATTCAGATCTGAAAGATTCAGGATAAAATTTCATATTGGCATAAAAATAATAATATTTCAAGCATACTAGCTAAGCAATTATGTCTTCTTAAAATAACATGGCCAAAGAAAGTTCATCCCTACAAAATCATATAGTTTAGTCATGCTCCATTTTCGTCACACAAAAATGTTCTCATCATGCACAACTCCGATGACAAGCCAAGCAATTGTTTCATACTTTAGTAATCTCAAACTTTATAAACCTTCACGCAATACATGAGCGTGAGCCATGGATATAGCACTATGGATGGAATAGAATATGATGATGGGGTTTATGTGGAGAAGACAAAAAAGGAGAAAGTCTCACATCAACGAGGCTAATCAATGAGCTATGGAGATGCCCATCGATTGATGTTAATGCAAGGAGTAGGGATTGTCATGCAACGGATGCAACTAGAGCTATAAATGTATGAAAGCTCAACAAAAGAAACTAAGTGGGTGTGCATCCAACTTGCTTGCTCACGAAGACCTAGGGCACTTGAGGAGGCCCATTGTTGGAATATACAAGCCAAGTTCTATAATGAAAAATTCTCACTAGTATATGTAAGTGATAAAACAAGAGACTCTCTATCATGAAGATTATGGTGCTACTTTGAAGCACAAGTCTAGAAAAAAGGATAGTAGCATTGCCCCTTTTTATTTCTTTTTTTGGGCCTTCTTTTTTTTATTTTGCCATTTTTTCTTGGGACAATGCTCTATTAAATGATGATCATCACACTTCTATTTATTTACAACTCAATGATTACAACTCGATACTAGAACAAAGTATGACTCTATATGAATGCCTCTGGCGGTGTACCGGGATATGCAATGAATCAAGAGTGACATGTATGAAAGAATTATGAACGGTGGCTTTGCCACAAATATTATGTCAACTACATGATCATGCTAAGCAATATGACAATGATGAATGTGTCATGATAAACGGAATGGTGGAAAGTTGCATGGCAATATATCTCGGAATGACTATGGAAATGCCATAATAGGTAGGTATGGTGGCTATTTTGAGAAAGATATAAGGAGGTTTATGTGTGAAAGAGCGTATCATATCACGGGGTTTGGATGCACCGACGAAGTTTGCACCAACTCCCAATGTGAGAAAGGGCAATGCACGGTACCGAAGAGGCTAGCAATAATGGAAGGGTGAGAGTGTGTATAATCCATGGACTCAACGTTAGTCATAAAGAACTCACATACTTATTGCAAAAATCTACAAGCCATCAAAAACCAAGAACTACGTGCATGCTCCTAGGGGGATAGATTTGGTAGGAAAAGACCATCGCTCGTCCCCGATCGCCACTCATAAGGAGGACAATCAAAGAACACCTCATGTTTCAAATTTGTTACATAACGTTTACCATACGTGCATGCTACGAGACTTGCAAACTTCAACACAAGCATTTCTTAAATTCACAACTACTCAGCTAGCATGACTTTTATATTATCACCTCCATATCTCAAAACAATCATCAAGCATCAAACTTTTTTTAGTATCCAACACACTCATAAGAAATCTTTTACTATTTTTGTATACCTAGCATATTAAGATTATTTAAGCAAATTACCATGCTATTTAAGACTCTCAAAATAATCTAAGTGAAGCATGATAGATCAATAGTTTCTTTAAAACAAATCCACCACCGTGCTCTAAAAGATATAAGTGAAGTACTAGAGCAAAACTATATAACTCAAAAGATATAAGCGAAGCACATAAAGTATTCTATCAAATTCCAAATCATGCATGGCTCTCTCAAAAGGTGTGTACAGCAAGGATGATTGTGGTAAACTAAAAAGCAAAGACTCAAATCATACAAGACGCTCCGAGCAAAACACATATCATGTGATGAATAAAAATATAGCTCCAAATAAAGTTACCGATGGAAGTAGACGAAAGAGGGGATGCCTTCCGGGGCATCCCCAAGATTTGGCTTTTTGGTTTCCTTAGATTATATTGGGGGTGCCATGGGCATCCCAAAGCTTAGGCTCTTGCCACTCCTTGTTCCATAATCCATCAAAAGATTTCACCCACAACTTGAAAACTTCACAACACAAAACTCAACAGAAATCTCGTGAGCTCCGTTAGTGAAAGAAAACAAAAGACCACTTCAAGGTACTGTAATGAACTCATTCTTTGTTTATATTGGTGTTAAACCTACTGTATTCCAACTTCTCTATGGTTTATAAACTATTTTACTAGCCATAGATTCATCAAAATAGGTAAACAACACACGAAAAACAGAATCTGTCAAAAACATAACAGTCTGTAGTAATCTGTAACTAACGCGAACTTCTGGAACTCCAAAAATTCAGCCAAGATACGACAGCCTAGGCAATTTTTTTATTGATCAGCAGCAATTGGAATCACTATTTTATCACGTTCTGGTGATTTTTAAAAATTGTTTTCGTGAACAGAAAGTTCCTGGAAATTACAGCAAGATCAAATAACTATCATCCAAGAAGATCCTATAGGTTTAACTTGGCACAAGCACTAATTAAAACATAAAAACACATCTAACCAGAGGCTAGATCAAAGATTTATTCTTAAACAGAAGCAAAAAGCAAAAAACTAAAAATAAAATTGGGTTGTCTCCCAACAAGCGCTATCGTTTAACGCCCCTAGCTAGGCATAAAAGCAAGGATGGATCTAGGTATTGCCATAGTAGTGGTAAGGCAAGTCATGAAAACTTTTCTCATATTCTCTACGTTCAGCGGCAAGTTTTCTTTGAGGCAAGCAAAAATAATCAAAAGGGCTAAATGTAATGGGACAAAAGTCCCCAAGATCAATCTCGGGAGGTATGGGTTCCTCCCTAGGCCCTTTGTATTGCACAACCAATTCATCATTAAGAGCATTCTTTTGGCAAAAAGCCACAAGCCTTCGTTCAAGAGGAAAACCTAGTCCATTATTCTGAATAGCAAAATCATCATTAAGCTCGGAAATTCTATCAACTAGAACATCAGCGGGAACCTTTTTCCTAAGATTTTCATTATAAGCAATACGATCCAAAGATTGTAAACGCATCATGTCTTCTAGATTAAAAAGGATGGCTTCAATGGGAGGATGACTAGCATCCACCCTATAATGCGCAAAGATTTCTTTGGCCTCTTTTATTATGAATCTAAACTCATGAGCCAAGAAGATAGTGGCGGCACGCTTAACATAAGAATGCTCAATATTAGAGAATTCTAGGAAAATTCTCTGTATGCAAGGATGCATGTGCAAAAAAATGCCTTTCTAGTTCAACTATCAGCATGGCAATAGCGTCCACAAGACTACTTGTTCTATAAAGAATAGAACCGCCCATAGAAGGCAAAGCACCGGCACAAGTAAAGAAATCTTGAATAACTCCTTTCCCAATAATATTACCACTACCAATTCAAAATATTTTTGTATGCAAGGTAGGGGTTCCTTAGCAGGAGCGTCAGAATTTTCTAAGATATTATTATTGCCCATATCGGCAATAATTTCCCCAAATTCAGACATAATGACAAGCAAGCGAGAAAGAGGCAAACGGAAAAGAGAGGGCGGATAAAACGGCAAGGGTGAAGTGGGGGAGAGGAAAACGAGAGGCAAATGGCAAATAATGTAATGCGGGAGATAAGGGATTGTGATGGGTACTTGGTATGTTGACTTTTGCGTAGACTCCCCGGCAACGGCGCCAGAAATTCTTCTTGCTACCTCTTAAGCACTGCGTTGGATTTCCTTGAAGAGGAAAGGATGATGCAGCAAAGTGGCGTAAGTATTTCCCTCAGTTTTTGAGAACCAAGGTATCAATCCAGTAGGAGGCTACGCGCGATTCCCTCGCACCTGCACAAAACAAATAACTCCTCGCAACCAACGCGATAAGGGGTTCTCAATCCCTTCACGGTCACTTACGAGAGTGAGATCTGATAGATATGATAGGATAATATTTTTGGTTTTTTTGTGATAAAGATGCAAAGTAAAATAAAAGCAAAGTAAAAAAGCAAAGGCAATAATAAAGTGATGGAAGATTAATATGATGAAGATAGACCCGGGGGCCATAGGTTTCACTAGTGGCTTCTCTCAAGAGCATATTTTTTTACGGTGGGTGAACAAATTACTGTTGAGCAATTGACAGAATTGAGCATAATTTTGAGAATATCTAGGTATGATCATGTATATAGGCATCACGTCCGAGACAAGTAGACCGACTCCTGCCTGCATCTACTACTATTACTCCACTCATTGACCGCTATCCAGCATGCATCTAGAGTATTAAGTTCAAGAAAACAGAGTAACACCTTAAGCAAGATGAGATGATGTAGAGAGATAAATTCATGCAATATGATAAAAACCCCATCTTGTTATCCTCGATGGCAACAATACAATACATGCCTTGCTGCCCCTATTGTCACTGGGAAAGGACACCGCAAGATTGAACCCAAAGCTAAGCACTTCTCCTATTGCAAGAAAAACCAATCTAGTAGGCCAAAAAAAACTGATAATTCGAAGAGACTTGCAAAGATAACCAATCATACATAAAAGAATTCAGAGAAGATTCAAATATTGTTCATAGATAATCTTGATCATAAACCCACAATTCATCGGTCTCAACAAACACACCAGGAAAAGAAAATTACATCAAATAGATCTTCACGAGAGAGGGGGAGAACATTGTATTGAGATCCAAAAAGAGAGAAGAGGCCATCTAGCTACTAACTATGGACCCGAAGGTCTAAGGTAAACTACTCACACTTCATCGGAAGGGCTATGGTGATGATGTAGAAGCCCTCCGTGATGGATGCCCCCTCCGGCGGAGCTCCGAAACAGGCCCCAAGATGGGATCTCGTGGGTACAGAAGGTTGCGGCGGTGGAATTAGGTTTTTGGCTCCGTATCTGATCGTTTGGGGGTGCGTAGGTATATATAGGAGGAAGAAGTATGTCGGTGGAGCAACAGGGGGCCCACGAGGGTGGAGGGTGCGCCCTAGGGGGGCGCCCCACTACCTCGTGCCCTCCTCGAAGCTTCCTTGACTTAGGGTCCATGTCTCCTGGATCACGGTCGGTGAGAAAATCACATTCCTGAAGGTTTCATTCCGTTTGGACTCCGTTTGATATTCCTTTTCTGCAAAACTCTGAAATAGGCAAAAAAACAGCAATTCTGGGCTGGGCCTCCGGTTAATAGGTTAGTCCCAAAAATAATATAAAGTGGATAATAAAGCTCAATATTATCCAAAACAGTAGATAATATAGCATGGAGCAATCGAAAATTATAGATACGTTGGAGACGTATCAAGAACTCAAGGTCTCTATGGTGTTACAAAGTGAAGAGGGTGATCAAGTTGCGACAAGAGATGACATAGTTTTCAAGCCAAAGTATGTCGGTAGAAGTTTAGGCATTCTTAATGCTGTGCATGTAAGATGCAAATCATGATTGCTTGGTCTGGATTCTCGTATTAACTTAACTAATCTAGCAGCGCTGGTCTTTTGTTCAATGACATCATTTGCTATAGATATTCCAAAAGCTAGTGTGTTTGTTATATTGCTCATCACAAGGTTGAGAGTTGATCATCCGGTCAAAGGATTCTTTAATGTGGTATTTAGTAGTAACTAAAGGATTGTTTAATGTGCTATTTAGTACAATAACTATTGAAATATGTTTTATATTGTTGGCGATATGGACTGTGTTCCATTTCATTTTAGGACAAAAAATCCAAATTGTCATGCTCAGGTACGTTTTGAGCCCGAGGAGAATGAAGTGTCGATGGGTCACTAGCCTTTTCTCCATTTTAGCATCCTTAAACAGTATTATGCTCTTCGTATTAATTTTATGCAGCAATACAAAATAGTACAGAATTCAAGCACCTTGCAGTATAGTTACGATGTGGTAATTGTGAGGAGAACTGGAGAAGTACCATGAAAGACCTAAGATGTCTCGTCTTAGGTTATACATGGGCACCATTGCCTTTCTAAATCCGGGCTAGTTGCCTAGTTCCAGTAGCCTAACGAATTTTGATTGCTAGTGTGCATAAAAACAATGAATTAGTTTACAACACTCATGTGAATTTCTAGAATATATTTGTTCAGTATCACTTAGATGATTTGTTTGTTTTGTTACTTTTTGGACAACCCTGTTTGTTTGCAATTTGTACTTCCTTTTGCGACTTAGATTTGTAGTAAACCTCGCACGCAAGTGGGGTTGGGCTGTGGTTTTTGAGCTATCTAATTCTTATACAGTTTAATTTTTTGGTTGGTCTGTTGCACCAAACACACTCGAGCAATGAAATATATGGAAAACCTAGAAAACCACTTGCTCAGCCGTGAGCCACTTCAACACCTTGCGGCCCATCCGCAGTGCGTTCGCATTCGTGCGGCGGCGGCGTTCATCTTCGCCAAGGGCAATAACACGCGCATGATGGTGCAGTAAAGCTGGTCCTTGCCTTAGAGTTGGAGGGCGGGGGACTACCTCGGTCTAGCAAGATTCATGACTAGAGCTCTTGGATCCTGCCCGGGCTGCCGACCTAGCGCCGGGAGTTGCCCACACCTCTGACTCGGGGAGCCGCCACAGTCTTGGAGGTGCCGGGACCAACACTTATTGTGGATCGGCGGAATGGGGGCCCAAAGGTGATAACTCGGAGCTCCAAGAGCCTTGTCTTTTCCAAACCACGACGGTCTGGAGCAGAGCTGTAAGGGTTCTAACGGGCCACCCAAGAGGGCATGGAGCTCGACGACCCGCCTATATCCATCTGCCATCGGCGGACGGCAATGCGGATCGCGAGGTCCTTGTCCAGATCGGAACCGGAGGAGCTGCTAAAGCTGGACATGGTGGCAACGGTCAGCAGAGACAAGATTGAAGTAGAGGGGAGGGGTGTTGATAGAGTGAGGTAGGGTTTGGCCCGCGGTGGGGTAGGGTGGGTGAGCTAGCCTGCACCTATCCGTTGTGGCCGCATGTCCGAACGTCCCCATATCCATCTCACATATGAGTTGGATATGAGTTTGGGGTCTGCAAAAAAAAGTCTAGGATCTGCCATTTTACAGGATCTACTCGGTGCGTTTTTTTCAACATGTACTGCAAATTAGAGGTTTCTTAGAGTACATATCAAAAAGGGCAAAAGGATAATTGTAATTCACTCTTTTATTAAATCAGAAATTACATGATTTAAAGATACAAATGTATCAATTGAAACTTGAGTCAGTCAATAATAGTTACTCATCTTTTGAGCAAGATCGAGAATACAGTCAAATTAACACTCAACAAGTAGAGAAAATATAGAGAAATGCCTCAAAGCACGCCACATTATTTCATTGGCAATTAATTTTTTATTATAACACATTGATTTTAAATAAATAAGAAGATAAAATAGATGTGGGGAATTATTTTTGGCTCCACGGAGCCATATATTTTTTAAAAAACTGATCTTTAGGTTTTAAAAAATCTGAAAAAATAAATTCACATATACCTATGAATGCATATTACTTGTATGTAAAATTTTATGGTGAATACATTTTTATGTGAGCTACACCAAAATAAAAAAATCATTTATTTCTAGCACATGTATTATTTACTAGAAAGTACTCCCTCTGTAAACTAAT
The DNA here is from genome assembly GCF_002162155.2 of Triticum dicoccoides. Lineage (NCBI taxonomy): Eukaryota > Viridiplantae > Streptophyta > Magnoliopsida > Poales > Poaceae > Triticum > Triticum dicoccoides. The sequence continues at coordinate 51,724,710 of NC_041384.1, forward strand.
ATAAGATATTTTAGATCACTAAAAGTAGTGATCTAAAACATTTTATATTAGAGTGAACTAAAAGTTGTTATATTAGTTTACAGTGGGGGTATGTGTTAACGTGCCTCATAGTATGTAGTCCCTTCGTCCCGAATTAATTATCGCAGAAATTGTTAAAAATAGATGTATTTAGAACTAAAAATACGTCTAAATATATTCATTTCTGTGACAAGTAATTCGGAGCGGAAGGAGTACATGTGAATGTGGTTATGCATATGCCTCTTGGTGTAGTTGGACATGTGCTTATTCATAATCATGTAAGGAACCAAACACCACGTTTGTCTATGAGCGAGCTATCAATGAAACTCTGCACTTAATTAATAAGTGCCTTGATGGATCTAAAGATCCAAACGAGGGGAGTGGTGCATGTACGGTCGCCCTGTCGCTCTTGCGTGTATAAATTGTGATCATCCCGCTTATCAATTGCATCTACTTTTTGTGCCATGGCTGCAACGGAGCGCCGAGATGTCAAATGTCATAAATCAAATATCATATCTTTATGGATAATTCATAAAACATTTTATTCGTATCTTACTTAACTTCTCGATTGTAATTGGTCTTTGCGTCACTCGGAGACGCAATGGGTCATCTATAGTATACTATAGTCCTTACTTGCGTGCAGGTCCGTGTGCAACTTCGGTGGTGCTTCCAAACGCTGACTACATCGATCGATGAGAAGTCTTCTCGCATGCATGTGCAAACCATCTTGCAATATGTGAGCGTATCGCCTCAACGTCCTCAACGCACAAACCCATAAGCTCGATCTAGGCATACGCTAGCGCTACATATCTAGTATGTACATACCCATTAGACAGCACTAGCACTCCGTAAGTTTGCAGCCTGTACTCCCGACCATAATCAGAAGCGTTTCCAAAATCCACATATCGAGAGCACAGCCAACAATGGGTCGAGCCATAATGCAGGTGGTGGCGGGTGCCATTGGCTTCCTCATCCCCAAGCTGTTCCAGCTCCTCAAGGAGTTCCAGCTCCAGAAGGGTGTGAAGAAAGACGTGGACTTCCTCACAAGAGAGCTTACGAGCATGCACGCAGCGCTCCGCAAGGTCGCCGACGTGCCGCGGGATCAGCTTGACGAGCAGGTCAGGGTCTGGGCCGACGAGGTCCGGGAGCTTTCATAGACCATGGAAGATGTGGTTGATGACTTCCTAGCAAGTGACGAGCTGGGTTCTGATCCCAACTCGAATAAGCTCAAGCAGCTGGTGGAGAAGATGAGAAACTTGCTGATCAAAGGCAAGACTGGTCATCAAATTGCAAAGAAGATTAAAGCAATGAAGATCCTAGTCAAAGTGGTGGCCGATAGGCGTGACAGGTACAATGTCAATGGGGTTGTTGGTAATCCAGCAGCCACGACAAGCGTCGACCCTCGGCTGTTTGATCTGTTCAAAGACCAGAAAGAGCTCGTTGGCATTGATATGGCAAGTGAGGAGATAACCAAGAAGCTTGCAGATGGGGATGGGGATGTCCCAAAGAAGCAGCTGAAGATTCTGTCCATTTTTGGATTTGGAGGACTTGGCAAAACAACTCTTGCTAAAGTAGTGCATGAGAGGCTCAGAGACAAATTTTTGCTGAAGGCTTTTATTTCTATCGGTCAGAAGCCAAATGTGAAAAAAGTTCTTGGGGACATTTTCCTTGAGCTTGACAAGGAACGCTACCAAATTTCCAATGCATCAACTTTGGATGAAAAGCAGCTCATCGAACAACTCCGAGAATTACTCGAGAATAAGAGGTACACACAAACCACATTAATATTTTCTCGAGTTTATATTTTCCTCTCAAATAAGGAAACATGTATGTGCACACAAACACACACACCCACCCACCCACCCACACACACACACACACACACACACACACAATCACAAGAAATCTAGCTTAGCATCATGAGGAATAACCACCGAGTTCAAGACTTGATAACTTGTTCACATGTATACCACTTACCGGTACAAAATTAAATATCTTGTATTCTATGTTTTATTGGTGCATTTGCCTCATGCATATAAAACACTGACCTTTGAGTATATTGACGACATGGAGGAACGAGTTGTTGATTATCTTCGAGTTGTACAATACAATTTGGATAGTATCAAATTTGATAACATATTATATCTACCATTTTTATTTACATTGTTTATGTTATCTAGGTCATCACCGTTGACAGCCATATATTTTCCTATGTTCCAATACTTCTAAAATATTTAGACTAACCATGAGTTCAAACCAAGACTTCAAAACTAAATTCAATATTACAAGCAAACCCGTCCACTTATAAAAATACAGTGCATGTAAATTTTGTCCTAAGTAAGTTTGACCAAATTTATAGAAATACCAACATGACTGTACACCACCAAAAAGTTACAATATAAAAAATACATTTCATGGTGGATCTAATGATATTTATTAGATAGTGTAGATGTTCATATTTTCTATCTATAGACTTGGTCAGACATAAAAAAGTTTGACTTAAGATAAAATCTATAAATATTATTTTATACATGATTTTCCTGATTCCTAAGACGATATCGGCCAACTTACGAATGCCAATAAATATTTATCTAACACTAGCTTGGCTTTCTCCTTTTATTTTGTTTCTTTATATGTTGAATGGTTTAGATTGAATATTATTTCGATTTTTCGATACTTTTTGAGATAGATGCCATGCTTTTTGTTTCATGCATATATGTTCTACGCAAGTTTTAATTACTAATGTCATGCCATGGCTCTTTGATGTTGATAGATACTTCATTGTTATTGACGATATATGGGATGTACAAGCATGGAAAATAATCAGATGTGTTTTGAAGGATGATAACTGTGGGAGTAGAATAATCACAACTACTCGTATTATTGAAGTCGCCAAAAACTGTGGTGAAGTATACCAGCTAAAACCACTTTCTGATGACAATTCTGAAAAATTATTCCATACAAGATTATATGGTGGTAAAAGCAAATGCCTGTTCGACCAACCAGTTTGGGTGTCCAAAAAGATTTTACAGAAATGTGGAGGTGTACCATTAGCTATCCTCACAATAGCTAGTTTGTTAGAAGGTAAACCAAGAGAAGAATGGCCTAAGGTCTATGACTCAATTGGTTTCGGACACGGAGAAAACCAAGATGTAGATAATACAAGAAAGATATTTTTATTTAGCTATTATGATTAATCATATTATCTAAGGACTTGTTTGTTGCATATGAGCATATATCCGGAGGATTATATAATCTGGAAAGAAACTCTGATATGGAAGTGGGTAGCCGAAGGTTTTATCATGGAGGAACCAGAGATAGGTCAATTTGAGATTGGAGAGAGATACTTTAACGAGCTTTTGAATAGAAGTATGGTCCAACCAATTGAGGCCCATGACAATATTGGTGTGGTAGTTGGATGTCGTGTCCATGATTTGGTGCTTGATATCTCATATGTTTGCTGTCAAAGGAAGATAATTTGTTACAGTAATAGACCTTAATGATCTATACATATCATCCCAAAATAATTCTCGTAGGCTAGCCATCCAAAAGATAGTCATAGAGCATGACAACTCTCTGGCTATCGTGTGCACACCACAACTGAGGTCATTCAATGCCATGTCATGTGATATTCGTATGATGCCATCGCTTTCAAGCTTTAGAGCTTTGCGTGTCCTAGATATGGAACATTGTACTTTTATGAGTGATGGCAATTATCATCTCGACTATCTTGGGTGCTTACTCCAGTTGAGGTACCTGGGATTGCGGAACATGCCTGTTGATAAGCTCCCGGAAGATATAGGGAATCTAAAGTTTCTGCAGATACTGGACTTGGAGGGTACTAGTATAAAACAATTGCCACAAAGTATTGGTAAACTGAAGCAGCTCAAGTGCTTGAATGCTGATTTCGCTAAAGGAGTTGGAGGGTTTCATTTGCTTGGGAACCTAACATCATTGGAAGAGCTAAGCTTGGGATATGCCAACGGGTCCCCTGAAATTGTGGTAGAGTTGGGCAAGCTTACGGAGTTGAGGAAGCTCTATATGGTAATTTCATATAACACACACTTTGATGATAGCATGGTGAGAGCTCTAGTGAAGTCTCTTGGCAAACTGCAAAAGATCCAAGTCCTAGACCTTTTAGCTGATTCCGTACGTTTTGGATCTGAGGACTGGGAAGGTTATGTGCCACCTCGACAACTCCGTGAATTGAGGCTAACAACAGAGTATGACATGTTGCCGGTGTGGATTAACCCATCCCTTCTTCCCAACGTCACCAAGTTATCGGTGGCGGTGGGGGATGTGAAGACGCATGACATGAAGATCCTTGGGAGTTTACCAGAGCTCGTGAGTCTAGCATTAGAGACCTTGCAGGACTTCCTCCCAGATGTCATGGCCGGCGACAGTGATGGTGGTGGATTGTTCCCCAAGTTGAGGTACTTTAGTACAGATGCACCGCTGAGGTTTCTGCAGGGAGCGATGTCGATCGAGCCTTGAATACCTTGTGTTCAGTAGGCTCAGCGTGGGGTGGTTGAAGCGTAACAACAAAAACTTTGTATTTGAGTTTGGCAGCTTGAGTAACCTCCCTTTGCTTCAGAGAGTGGAAGCTGGTATCAACTCTCATGATACCGTTGAAGAGGTCGTGAATGAAGCCGAGGATGCTCTGGAGCTTGCAACGGGCGAACATCCCAACCGTCCAAGCCTTCAAATCCGGATTTATGCCTAACTTGTAATCTTCGTGTTTACTAATTATTATTGTGTGATCAATTGCTTCTGCTGCCAGCCTGCTGCACGGTGTACGTACATACCAGTTGCTAAGTTTAGTTTTCAGCTTCTTTAATGTCACCAGACAAAACTGACTTGGTAATCTTCTCTTTTTTCTTCCTCAATTTCAGGCGGAGTATGCATTGTCCAAACATCTGCGTTCAGGTCCTAACGCAGTCCTGGATGCATGTACTTTATCACTTTTGTTTTGGACAACTAAGAAGTGTACATATATGGCTTTCACATATATGGCGCTTGCAGTTGCAGGCAGTAGAAGCTAATCAATTCTTGTGGTTCGTGTGCACGTGCAAGCCTCCCAACTCCTTCAAGCTAACATGGCAGTCAACAATATACTGCTCCATCGTTCTCACCAAACTTCTCCATCTTTGGTTCAACTTTTACCTGCCTACACCTGATGAACGGTGGGCACTGAGAGCTTCTCCCACAACCTAATCGATACGCCCAGATTTAAGTATTTTAGCTGGCTCTGGGGTATTGCAATAAACTACCTAGTTTCCACTCTTTGTGCAACGGTGCTATCAGGTTTTTGCGTCATACTATTTGTTTGTGAAATTGGATACGATAAGATAGTGGGCTTCCTGCGGTGTGCCGAACTCACTGCCTTTTCACATTTTGATCCTTGACAATTTATTGTTTCATCACGGAACTCTGTTCAAAAAAATAATTTATAGTCTCCATATATGCATTTTGATGGTTGACCTAAAAAAGTATGCATTTTGATGTTTCCTACAAGCTGGTCTCTTCCATGTCTATTCACCGTGATTGTAATAAGAATACGTATTATATGTCGTACTTGGAACAATGTTTGTCACAACAAAGGAAAGATCATAAGATGTTTCGGCATGAAAATGCCGGCGTTTATCATCCTTGCTAATAATGTGTGCATGTTTAGGTGCATTTAGTTTATTACACTCCCTAATTATTTGGGTTTGCCACTAATGCTGGTTTTGAAAGGTTATTCTGGCACGATGAGTACGTGATGCAGGCATGAGATTTTTTTTCACAGTAAATCAATAAAACATTATTTTCCAAAGTAATTGGCAACATACCTAGTATTATTATAGTTTACACAAATATTTGCATGTCCTCTAAGATGATCTATGCACATATTGTTTTCTCATATTAGTGCTCTTCCTTTTGAGATGCATAATCACAGAAAAAAGTTGGATGTGCACCAATATGCATAACGCATTTCTCATAACACCCTCAATGAGAAAAAAAATGCTCATTTTCTTTGCAGAATATAACAGAAAGCTCATTGTTCTCCCTAATTCTTGGTCTGAGTTTAGGCTCAAGCGGTTACTACGGCCAGGAATTTGGAAGTCGGTCGAGTCACTGGTCTTTCAAGAAAAAAAGAAAAACTGAATCCACCTTACTTCACGCACTGACAGTTCATTCCTCAATTGTTCGTTCCTCAATAGCCCAACAGTTCATTGTGAGCTTAGCATTTCTTGCCGGAGAGAGCAATTTTTACATTGTTTCACCCGAGTGCTTAAACTACGGGCTACTAGGCTGTCTTGTGAACAGTATTTTAGGTTTTCTTGCATCTCGTTCATGTCTGGTTCTTGAGTCTTGACACCACTTTTATCAGTCCCAAGGCCAGATCTGAACCCACTCGCCGGCCAGTCAGTCTTTCGAGTAGTACTAATTAGTATTTTGAGCCATTCCACATCAGCTTGTGAGCCGGCCGGCAGGACTTAGGTTATTTTATTTCCCCGACATCGGCCCAGCGGTGCAAAGCAGTCAAGATACAGCCACATACTCCATATTTATACTACATTCCGTACGTGCGTGCTGAGTGCCAACGGGCAACTTCCATGTGCTGACTGTCGACCTTTTTGTTGAAGAGTCTGCTAAAACCGCAAATTACGCTAGATCTAGCCTCGGGGGTTGCACGGAATATACACTGTCCACCTACTATACACACAGCTGTTTCCATTAGCACACCCAGTTTATCTATGACTATGAGTACATAGATAGATGGATGCACACCCAGTTTCCTTTAGCTCGCACTGATCATACTCCCAACAAACTACGCATTTCCACATTCACTCCTCCAAGCTCCAGCCATGCAGGTGGTGACGGGGGCCATGGGCGCCCTCATCCCCAAGCTATTCCTGCTCCTCAAGGAGGAGTACAAGCTTCAGAAGGGCGTGAAGAAAGACGTGGAGTTTCTCTCCAGAGAGCTTACCAGCATTCACGCGGCGCTTCGCAAGGTCGCGGACGTGCCGCGGGACCAGCTTGATGAGCAGGTCAAGGTCTGGGCCGACGAGGTCAGGGAGCTTTCATACACCATGGAAGATGTGGTCGATGACTTCCTAGCAAGTGCCGAGCAGAGCTCCGAGCCCAACTCGAATAAGCTCAAGCAGCTTGTGGAGAAGATGGGCAACTTGCTGACCAAAGGCAAGACTGGTCATCAGATTGCAAAGAAGATCAAGGCAATGAAGATCCTAGTGCAGGAGGCGGCCGATAGGCGTGACAGATACAAGGTCAATGACGTTGCTAAACCAGCATCAGGCACAGCCATCGACCCTCGGCTGTTGGATCTGTTCAAAGACCAGAAAGAGCTCATTGGCATCGATGTCGCAAGGGACGAGATAACCAAGAAGCTCACAGATGGGGATGGGGAGGTGTCCAAGCAACAACTGAAGATAATCTCCATTTTTTGGAATTGGTGGACTTGGCAAAACAACTGTTGCCAAAGTAGTGCATCAGGGACTTCAAGAAAAATTCATGCTCAAGGCTTTTGTTTCGGTGGGTCAGAAGCCCGACGTGAAGAAAGTTCTCAGGGACATTTTCCTTGAGCTTGACAAGGAAGGCTACAGGAAATCCAATGCACATACATTGGATGAAAAGCAGCTCATATTAGAACTCCGAGAATTACTTGTGAATAAGAGGTACGCACCAACCACCTATTAATTACCGGAGTTTATTTTATCTCGGACAGTATCTTCAAGTTTGTATTCATTGACTTTCAGGAAATACAGCTCAACGCCATCACTAATAACTGTATTGAGCACCCAAAAAATGATCAAATTATGGATATAAATGATCACGTGTTGACATGGATGTCGCCCAAATTAAATACAAAAGAATTGACATTCATCTTTTTGTTATTAGTGCATATGTATCATCAATTCAGCATGCATAGCTTCGTCTTCAGTACTAGTATATTGAAGACACAAATTAGGAGCAACTGGATTATTGTCTTTGAGTTTTGTCTTGAGTACAATTTGGATAGTAGGTATTGATCCAATTGTATCTTTAGATTAAAAAATACATTCTGTTTTCCTTTCATGTCTGTTTCATCTAGGTCTTGAACAGTGACATCCATTTTTTTCCAATGCTCCTTGAAAAGTACGTAGAATAAACATGAGTTTAAACTTAGATTTTGAAACTAAATTTGATATCACAAGAGATTTTCATTATTTATTTTGAAATGAAATTAACCAGAACTAGAGTTCCAACCAGTAAGATGGCATTGGTAAACTAACGCATGTCGATATATATTTATCTTGTACTAATAGCCATATTCTTTTTGTTTATTTGCTTATATGTTAATTGTTGTAGAAAGAATAGTACTGCAATTTTTGGATAGTCTTCGGGATAGCTGCAATATCTTTCTTTAATACATGTATTCTGCACAAGTTTACTTACTAATTTCATGCCTATGGTGCTCTGATGTGGATAGGTACTTTATTGTTATTGATGATATATGGGATGTAGAAGCATGGAAAATAATCAGTTGTGCTTTGAAGGATAGTAACTGCGGAAGTAAAATAATCACAACTACTCGCAGTTTGGAAGTTGCCGCAAAGTCCGGTGAGGCTTACCAGCTAAAGCCACTTTCCCCCGACAACTCTGAAAACTTATTGTATATGAGATTATATGGTGGTAAAAGCAAATGCCCTTTTGATCATCCGCTTGAGATATCTGAAAAGATTTTACAGAGATGTGGTGGTGTACCATTAGCTATCCTTACAATAGCTAGTCTGTTAGATGGTAAAGAGAGAGAGGATTGGTCTAAGGTTTATGACTCAATTGGTTTTGGGCACGGAAAAAATCAAGATGTAGACAATACAAGAAAGATACTGCTATTTAGCTATTATGATCTACCCTATTATCTGAGACCTTGTTTATTATATCTTAGCATATATCCAGAAGACTACACGGTCGAAAAAGAAACTTTGATCTGGAAGTGGTCAGCAGAAGGGTTTATCAAGGAGGAACCGGGGATAAGGCAATATGAGCTTGGAGAGAGATACTTCAGTGAGCTGGTGAATAGAAGTATGATACAACCCATCTGGGGTGGTTATGGCTCATGTTTCGTGACTGGTTGTCGTGTCCATGATCTTGTGCTTGATATGATATCTCTATTGTCAAATGAAGAGAATTTTGTTAGGGTATGGGATGTTAATGATCAAAGGATATCTTGCCAAAGTAATGCTCGTAGGTTAGCCATCCAAAAGATAGTCTTGGAGCAGGATGACTCTCTGGCTAACATGTGCACCCCACAATTGAGGTCATTCAGTGCCATCGGATGTGATATTTATGTGATGCCATCACTTACAAGTTTTGGAGCTTTACGTGTCCTAGATATGGAAGATTGTAGTTTTAATGGAGATGGCAGTTATCATCTGGACCATCTTGGTAGCTTAGTCCATTTGAGGTACCTGGGATTGCGGAGGATGCCAATAGATAAGCTACCAGAAGAAATAGGGAATCTGAAGTTTTTGCAGACACTGAACTTGATATATAATGGGAATGGGATAAAAGAATTGCCACAAAGTTTTGGTCTGTTAAGGCAACTCAAGCGCTTGCGTTTTGAAGTCGCTGAAGGAATAGTTGGGATGCATTTGCTGGGGAACCTAACATCATTGGAAGATCTACGGTTGACATTTGACACTTGGTCTCCTGAGTTTGTAGTAGAGCTGCGCAAGCTGACGATGCTGAGGAATCTCAACCTAAGCATTATCTCTCACAAAGGCGTGGATGATAGCCAGGTGAAAGCTCTGGTGAAGTCTCTTGGCAAACTGAAAGAGATCCAAATTCTGTACATTTACTTTATGGGTTATGTGAGTATTGGACCCCAAGGGTGGGAAGGTTATGTACCACCTCGACAGCTCCGTGAATTCTTGATAAGAACGGAGAAGGACATGTTGCCGGCGTGGATAAACCCGTCACTTGTTCCGAACCTCACCAGATTATGGTTCAATCTGAAGGAAGTGAAGGCACGGGATATGGAGATCCTTGGGAGTTTTCCAGAGCTCGTTACTCTACGGTTGACTGATCTGTTTCTGGGGTCGCAGAACTTTCTCCCAGACGTCATGGGGGGGTTATTCCCCAAGTTGAGGTACTTCACTACACCTGCACCGCTGAGGTTTCTGCAGGGAGCGATGCCGAGCCTTGAATCCCTTCAATACTGGTATCTCGAAGTGGATCGGTTGAAGCGTGACAGCAGCTTTGTGTTTGAGTTTGGTAGCTGGAAAAACCTCCGTTCACTCCAGAAAGTGGAAGCTACCTTCCGTTTAGGTCCAGCTCAAGAGAAGCAGAATGAAGCTGTGGTTGCGCTGGAGCTCGCAGCCAACCAACATCCCAACCGTCCTAACCTTACAGTCGAGATATACTGAGTGTGAGTACATGCATACTTCTAATTGAGTTTAAGTAGTTATCAGGTTTTTTATTAGTCCTCTTTCTTGCCTAATTAATACTACTGTATTCTCAATTTCAGCCCGTCGGATTCATGAACTCGAATCTTCGCTTATGCAGGTACCAAAAAAAGCTTAATGATGAGGCAACTATTATCTGTCTTCGCTTCAACTATTATCTGTCTTCACCTGCAACTGATGAGAGGCAGGCACCAAGAGCTTCTACCACTACTTAATCGATGCACCGGGATTTTTTTTTCCTTTTTTTCTTCCAAGCTCTAGGATTGTAATAAGCTACCTTTCATTCTTTACGTGGCGATGCTATCAGGTTTTTGTCCCATGGTTCAGCAAAATCAGATGCGAGCAGTGGGTTTCCTGATAGTGTGCAAAACTCATTACCCCTTTCCCTTTTGCTGCTTGAAAGTTTGTTGTTTTCGCAATGGATCTCGGATGGAAAATTTTACCTATCATTCCCATGAGTACATTTTGATATTACTTCCGAGCTGATTTCAACTAGAGTACATTGTACATCTATTAAAGAATAAAGAGTGGCCCAGTGCCTCAGAAATATTGACTGTCAGAAACGTTTGCTTTACAATCTCCACGTTTTAAGTAACACCCTTGCTAATGTGTACATGTTTCAGGTGCGTTTAGTTTGTTTCCCAACATTAATTCTACTGCAGTTTGTATCCTCACATTTTTAGGATTGTTTTCTTCCTCACACAGCCATAGAACTGTTTTGCTTTTTTTTCGAGAAGGGGATCATCTCGGCCTCCGCATCACCGTGATGCAGACCCATAGAATTGTTTGCTTCTGGAATGAAAGTTTCGCTCCTGGATTCAATGTTTTGCTTGTGGATGAAACTGAAACAGTCCTATGATATCAATTAGAGTTCTACACACTTGCGAAAATGATTTAACAAGTAACTCTGCCTCGGCTGCTACACTACATGCACAACCAGAAACTGCAAATTCAGTTTGTTCTCAAGATACACCACCTCCACCAACCAGAATTTGAGAGATAGTACACCAGAGTATTACTTTCATAATAAGAAACCTGTAGTTTCAACTCAAAATGTGCATCATCTTCCAGAAATCTGAAAAACAGAATTCCTGAAGGCATACTACGAGGGAAATATATATACAGATGAGGAAAAGAGGAGCGCGAAAATAATTATTCACAACAATCATTTGCCACCAACCAGAATTCAGAGGTACACCAGAGTAATACTTTCGTAATAAGAACCATAGCTAGTGTAGTTTCAGCTCAAAATCGACATCGTCTTCCAGAAATCTGGAGAGAAAAAAATCCTGAAAGCAATACTACGAGGGAAATATATAAACAGTGGAAAAAGAGAGTGCGAAAATAAATATTCACAACAATCATTTGTTTGAATAAAGCCCCCGCATAATCGATGCCTAGCAATTGCATCTGGAGTAATATATGATACATAAAAGTATATTTGAAACCACCATAAATGCAAGAAAAGTGACCACACCGCGCTCATACAGAAACAGAACGACGCATACAAATATTATAAGAAAAGTAGAAGCACGGAGACAAAAAGCAGTATTTGTAAATACTTGTGAATTCAGATTGCAGTTGATTCCCAGGAAACATGTACACCAGAAAAGGATAAAAGGCTAATAAGGGCTTCTGCAAACCACTAATTAACTGAGGAGAAAAAGAACCGCCACCTAACTAACATTCCTGTGCCATCTCTTCCATGCAAAAAGGTATCTCTCAGCCATATCCAAAGATTTAAGAGAGAAATTTTCCATCTCTGTATCAACATCCTATTTAAATGATTTTTTTATGCGAGAATCTACTCCTAATCAAAATTTTGAGCCCATGAACTACTGCCGCAAATTACCCATACTCGGGTTTCAGCACCCACGTTGAGCCGCCTGCGCCCCTTTGCAACATTGCTATCTCCTTCAGAAGGTTCTTGAACACCAGCATATCCTTTGGTTGTATGCGGTTCTTGAAATGTTCCGTCAAGCTCGTCGAGCTGGCGGAGCCACCGTTTTGTTGTATGAAGGTGCACAGCTGGCGGATCAGGACTTCAGGTTGCACGATAATGTTCCTACTAGAAGAAGAGTTAGATGTGCGTCCGTTCTCTGTCGAGCCTGGTCTCTGGTTGGAAGCAGAGCCCAGGCTGAGCTGATGTTCCAGTGCGTCTGAAGCTGCCCCCTCTCGCGTTCCACGCATCTTAGCCAAAAGCTCGGCGGAGGACAGTGCTTTGCCATGTAGAGCGCCCACCTGAAGACTTTGAACCCTGCTGCCGTTTGAACCTTCTGATGGCTGCGAAGAACTAACCAGCTGGGTGTTGAGTGTTGACCCAAATTTCCTGCGGACAGAAGACGGCGCCCCGGCAGCACCAGCTCTTCCTGTCCATGTGGGGACAGCAAAGTCGTCACGGCTTCTGAGCATCCGTGATTGGCGTAAAGCCTCAGCTGCCCTGTGTGCCACCTGTGAAGCTTCTGCTTCTAGGCGCAGCTTCTGATCGTCGTTAGCACTCATTATGGCATCATGATTTATAGCACTCTGTGCAAGTAGAAAATTGAGGGTTATTTACAAAATATTGAACAGAAAAACAAAAGCACAGAGGCTGGGATCAGCACATATTACTTACATGAACGCCCTGGCCATCAAAAAGACTCTTCAAAATGTTGGATTCTTCATCCGCTTGGTCAGATCTAAGGTCTGATTTCCCATTTCCATCAACAGATGGTTCAGCCTCTGCGCTGGTCGGTAAAGCTGAAGATCCCTCGCCTCGCTCCTCACCATCTGGAGCACCGATGTTCACATCTTCAGACAATTGGCCAAAAATGTTTGATGTTTCAGTTGAACCATTCTTGTCATCATCTTGTAATGTGAATAAATCTTTCATGTCTCTGGCTTTAAAGAACCTCCTTTGCTGAGGGTTTTTCAGTACTTTGTTTGTGAGAAAATGCTTGTATATCTGTCGATGGTAGACTTTCTCCTCTATCGTCCCACGTGTGATCAACCTGTAAACTGTCACATCTCTTTTTTGCCCAATTCGCCACGCTCGTACCCTGGCCTAGTGCACAGAAAGTTTAATCAGGTTAGTGTGATCACTTGTCCTAGGACATAAAATAACACGAGAATATCTTTGCTGCTATCACAACAGAGGACTCCTTAAAATTATTTTATCTACAATGTACTCATCGGCATCCATTTTTGGATGTCAACCATCTCTTCCAAATCCGAAAGGCAAGATAATGAAACCTTAATGTAATTTTATCGAATGACAATGCATCTACAAAGGTTAAAAGGTGGTAGGTGCAGAATTATATACAGGGCAGGCAAACTTTCACATGGACCATACCTGCATGTCTGTCGAAGGGTTCCAGTCAGGATCAAATATTATAACCCTGTTTGCCCCAGTCAAATTCGTACCCAATCCACCAACTTTTGTTGTCAGAATGAAAATAAAAATCTCATCTGTATTATTAAACTCATCAATGAGTGCCATTCTTTGCTTTGGAGGTGTAAGTCCATCCATTCTTCGATATTGGTAGTCGCGCGCAGTCAAGAAGTTCTCCAAAATGTCAAGCAACTGTTGGGTCTGAGCAAAAAGAAGAACGCGATGACCTTGATCTTTCCAGACTTTAAGTACTTGCTCAACCACTTTCATCTTTCCACTTCTTTCAATATTTCCATAATCAGGATTCTGAGCAGCTTGTTCTCTCTCAAGAAGATCAGGATGATTACATATCTTCCTCAGGACATCTATCCCATAAAGGGAGTTTCTGTTACCATCAAATATTTGTTCCACCTCTGAACTAGCAAGAAATGCACGATAAGTAGCATGTTGCTCTTGAGTTAAACTACAGAAAAGAACCTGCTCTGTTTTCTTGGGAAGTTGTGCATTGACATCGCCTTTCATTCTCCTAAGAAGATATGGCATGATCAAGTCACGCAGGACAAGAGCACATCTGTACGCTGTGGACACTTGCAACGGTGTTGCATTAGCATACCCGCCGACAATAATTGGAACAGAAAACTCTGTCTCGAACACAGGCAGGACGCCCAATTTCCCAGGGAACACACGTGTTCAAAGACAGACCACAGTTCCGAAAGTTTATTCTGAATAGGCGCCCCTCTCCTGTGCACAGTCTGCAATTGCTTACACACGAGAGTTACTTCGGCATTAAGATTCCTTATGCGGTCGAGTAAGTCTGCAGCTCTTGCCCGGGCGACCTACTTTCCTTCCTGTACTACACGCCGATTAATTAGCACGGAGGTATTGACGGCTCTCTGCTACCATGCCTCTGATCTTATATGCTGTCAACGGCTCCGATGCTTTCCTCTGGATTACCATGCCGTTCCTCTTTGTATGGGTTTTTAGACTACTTACTATGTGTACCAGACTACCGGTGTCGGTGCAACAAATCCTGGATCTGTTGTCCAGACTGTGCACAGGCACGGAAACAATATCAAGGCTCCAACCCAAGACAGGGTACGAGAAACCAAGAGCTTAGAAGCAAGACACCCTGAGGGAAAAAGCCTCCCTTGCCGGGCAGGCGAGCTCGGCAAGGACGGGGCCACCCCCGGAACAAGACGTCCAGGGCGTCCCGGCAGGGCCTATCGGGACTCGCGAAGGCAGAACCACCTCACCAACTACTCCGCCACGATCCACGTCGTCAATCAGTACGGTGTCAAACCGCAAAGTGACTAAGTGGCGGCCGTTAGCCACATGGCAGCCTCTTTCTACAGGAAATGGCTACAGATGACACCCGTCCTGCGACGTGTCAAGCGGGCAGGCACGGAGCCGGCGAGATATCCCGGCAAGGCTTGTCAGGCACCCAGTGATGTGGCATTGAGCGTTGCATTTAATGTGCCCTATCAGCCTGCAGAGTTTGGTATGATAGCACCGTTTGCTATCTTATCAATGCATAATGACTACTTTGCCATTGTGGTAACCCTTTAATCTATAAAAAGAGGTCCATAGCAACCATAGAAGGGGTTAGAAGGTTGGACAACCCACACCCTCATACTTGCGTAGCCACTGCTGCCCTCGTTCCCCTAGCGTCACTCCCGCGAGCGACCGAGGGGCCAAGCCCCCCTTCGCCCTCCACCTCCCCTCGCCACCGCCGGACCGCGCCGTTGGGTAAAGCCCGATTGGTGTTGGCAGCGGCGGGGCCTCTCTCTCCCCCGCATGGTGGGGCTTGGCACTGGCCGACGCCTTCGTGTGGTGGTGCGGCACGGCGGTGGGATGGCTTGACGGCGACAGCGGCATGGGCCTCACCCGAAGCGCTGGAGGACTGGTCGTGGCGAGGCTTCGACCTGGGGCAGCATCGAGCGGCTGGGGGCTCTGCCCAGATCCGTCCATGGGTGCCTTCAGGGCCTCCTGCACGCTACTCGGGGCGCATGCCTAGTCGTGGTGGCTAGGGTTGTGGCTGTTGGTGCTAAACAACTCGAGCGTGGTGGATGGGCGCGTCATGGTGGTAGATCAGGGCCGCAGCGGTGGCCCGGTCAGATCTATCCTCACGGTGGCGTTGGCCGCGGGTGGGTAGGGCTGCGGGCGGCTGCCTCAACCGGGCCGTCACGGCTGGTCGGTGTGGAGGTGCAGTGGCGGAGGTTTGACCCTCTCCTACTTCTTCATGAGGTGCTCGGGTCTACGATTGGAGGCGCATCCTGCGGGTGGTGCACGGCGGCTCGACGAGCTTGTCTTTGGCTAGACACGAGGCGCGCAGAGGGCGCTCTGGGGAGATGGCAGGGGTGCCAACACGGGTCTTGCTGTTGCCGGCTGTGGTGACGTTGGCCCGGACACAGTTCGAGAAATGACGAGGTGGTTGCGGTTTCGTCGGCCGCCGCCTGTGGCCTGCCCCTCCCTTGCTCCGGCCGGCTGGACCTCGTTCTTGCCCAAAGGTGGCGCTTTGCCAGCAGCAGTGCCGGTGAACCATGGTGTAGGTGGCGTGATGGTCTTGGATACTGGGGCGGCGGCTCAGGTGGTGACAACGCAGGCTCATGGGTGTAGCCTGTGGCTCAACTGCTACCATGGCCGTGTGGGCGACATGGTGGCTGAGGTGTGACGTTCGGTGGAGGTGGTGCGGAGTTCGTCCCATTTGCCGTTGGCAGTGAGCTATGGCCGGGTTGAAAACCTTGTTTTGTCTTTGGGCAGTCCAGGGGCGGCGATTTCGTTCCCTTCTTGAAGGCATCATCATGGATCTCATTGCCCATCATGTAGCTCTAGGGGAAACACTAATCCTCGGATCAGGTCATGGCGGCGCTCTGGCGCTGTGACCTTCCTGAAGGCGCCGCCTTGGATCTCAAGGTTCGTCATATGTGGCTTCGTCTCCTCATGGTGGCGTGTTCTCGGTGGAGGACCCCGGTAGCTCTTGTAGTGGTAGGGATGGTGTTGCTGCACTCAACTCCTATGTATCCAACCTTGGGTGTGTGCGTGTGTTGGGGAGGTATTTGTTTGTATCGGATTGTCAGTAATCGTTGCTTTATATATAAAACGGGGCGAAAGCCTTTTTCGGTATGCCTACAGCGGAGGACCAACTCATTGGGCGAAAGCGCCCACACCTCTTGTGCCATATGAAGCTGGTGCATCACCAAAAGTGTGGTGTGGTGGAGCACCTTTGCCGCCGAGAACAAGCCTTTACTCCATGTAGCGAGGTGATCGCCGGTCTTTTTTATCTTGTGGTGCAGGACTTGGTAGGGCTCGGTGTGGTCGTTTTGCTCGTTCCAGGCATTGTGCATCACCTCGCTGAAGCCTCGGAGCGAGGCCTAGAAATTCTCAAACTTGAAAGCACGTGGCCTACGCACCCATGTCATCTGCAAGTAACAGAGGGCAATGATCTGAAAGGGACGATGAGAGGGCAAGAAGGATATGAGTGCCAAACTGCAGGTTCCACTCGGCATTGCAAAAAAAAGAGTCAAGTTTGCAAAGCATTGAATTTTCCCTTTTATTGCTCCAAATGAAGCGACAATTTTGAAGATGGATATCCTTAAGGTCACAAGTATGCAAAGTGTCAAGAAACCGACTTATCCGCCTCCTATTGGCATTCCTCTTATTCTTATCACAGGCTCGATACATTTGATCACCTAAAGCAAACCACAGAGAAACATTAGGCGGCATTTGCAAGGTGAGCTCGGCAAATAAAGCTTCTCTGAGGGAGGAAGTTTTTTTTGGAAAAGGAGGATAACCCCCGGCCTCTACATATGGGAGATGCATGCGTCCATTTTATTGATTATTCTCGAGGACCTTACAAAGTAGAACAACAATATGCCTGAATCTGCTATTTTGGCAACATCTGCCGCTACTCCTATCCAAATGATGAAGGGGGTGCAAGTTGGGCCACATACCCAGACCTCTCACCTAACCTTAACATCTAAAGCCGGAGGCCCCGACCGACCCATCTGCCGGGCCCGGGGCTCAAACCGGTCCGACACACTCACATGTGTCACCGCCGCCATCTTCCACTAGACCATCTTCAGAGCAGATTGAGGTGACAACCTTGGCAGGTCCTCCGCCATCGACACCACCACGACGCCAAACGACGACCTCCACCTACATGACCCTTGGCAGGTCCTCTGCCATTGACGCCACCACGACACCAGCCGACGACCTCCAACTACCCGAGTCCATCTCCAAGCAACGGACATAATCCATGCTAGGATAGGGCCGCGCCAGCGCCGTCACCCACCACCCACAAGCGCCACCTAACCCCAAGGTTCCCAAAGCAGCGCCTTCAAGAAGGGAACAGCGCCGTGAGCGCCGCCGCCTTCCCAACAAAGTTAGGGCTTCCGCCCGGGAGAGCTAGGGGAAGGTGAAGCGAGGAGATCATTCCATACCGACGCCTCCAAGAAGGGGAACGGTGTCCTCAGACGTCGCCGTCGGCTCGGCCGGTCATGGCCAGCCAGGGATTTCGCCTGAACTAGATCCCCGCCACCAGCAGCGCCTCCTATACAGAATCGGCGACCAAGAGGAAGCGCGGCCCGACCAGGCTGGCCCGCACGCCGAACGGGGGAGGAGGGGAGGCACCAGATCGCGCGCACCGACCGTCGCAGAAGCCGTCTGCGACCGCCAACGACCACCGGATCCCGCCGCCTACGCGGCCAGGACACGAGATCCACTCCAGATCCGGGGTTCCCCACGCAGAAGTAGGGCAACCAAGGCCCCACCGCCACCATCCTTGGCGCCCCTGGCTTGCCCGATGGCTGCCTCAGGCGGCGGCGAGGAAGGGAAGAGGGAGGGGGTGAGGAGGAGGGGCGGCTAGGGTTGGGTGGTAGGTCAGTAAACCGATGTTATCTTAAATCATGAATCGGATTCCTTCACATGGACGCCGAAAGGCAGAAAGCGATGGTGGTGATGTTGGTGATGTCGACCACATGGTCGTCCCAAAGCATGAGAATCGACCACATGGTTGTACTGACATTGATAAACAAGGATACCCTTAGAAACAGGCTTGAAACCACAATGGTTACAGCAGCTAATTAAGCAAGGCAACATGCCCACAACACAACAACACACGCACGACATCTAGAACAGGAGCTGGCAACATGCTCACACACACAGCATCCATGGACGCTGTCCACCCTTGAAGGTTGCACTATCATCAGAACCTGTAGAAGCCCAAGTCCCAACGATCCATCAGATAGCAGCAGCCTCCTCGTGGTTGACCCTCAAGCTAATAATGTCCAATATGCCTTCACATATATGCCATTTGCAGTTGGAATCCTCCCAACTCCTTCAAGCTGACAAGGCAGTCAACAATATACTACTGGATCGTCCTCCCCAAACTTCAACATCTTTGCTTCAACTATTAACTGCCTGCACATGACGAATGGCAGGCACTGAGAGCTTCTCCCACAACCAAATGGTACCCCCCCGGATTTAAGTATTTTAGCTGACTCTGGGGCATTGCAATAAGCTACCTTAGTTTCCACTCTTTGTGGAACGGTGCTATCAGGTTTTTGCCTCATATTTATTTGTGACATCGGATACTATCAGTGTAGAATATGTGAATTGCATGATACATTGCTCTTGTGCATAGTCATGTATATATGATGTACAAAGGTGGGTCGCGGACCTTAACTATACAAGGAACTAGGAGGCGGGTCCAATACACAATGTGCACATATACTCAACACCCCCGCAGTCGAAGCGGCACCGCGGCTGACGCAAAGACTGGACATGAACTCCTCAAATGACGCCGTAGGTAAGCCCTTGGTCATGATATCAGCAAATTGTTGAGAAGTAGGGACGTGTAAAACACGAATATGACCAAGGGCCACCTGTTCCCGAACAAAATGAATATCCAACTCAATGTGCTTGGTCCGTCGATGATGTACCGGGTTAGCGGAGAGGTAGACCCCCGAGACGTTATCGCAGTAGACCACCGTGGCACGGTCAACAGGGCAAGAGAGCTCCTGAAGCAGTTGACGAAGTCACGAACACTCGCCGACGGAGTTGGCCACCGCACGATACTCAGCCTCAGCACTCGAACGAGAGACCGTAGGCTGCCACTTGGACGACCACGAGATAAGTGAGGGTCCAAGGTAGACACAATAGCCCGAAGTGGAGCAACGAGTGTCAGGGCAGCCCGCCCAGTCTGCATTGGAGTAGGTGGTGAGGGTGGTGTCGGCGGAGGCGTGAAGCATGACGCCAAGATCCATAGTGCCACAGATATAGCGGAGAATCCGCTTGACGGCAGCCCAGTGAACGTCTCAAGGAGCACGCATATGAAGACACACCTGCTGCACGGCATACTGGATCTCCGGTCGAGTCAGAGTGAGGTACTGGAGAGCACCAACGATAGACCGATAGAAAGCAGCATCCGAAGCAGGAGAACCAGCCGTGGAAGAAAGCTTGGCCTTCGTATCAACAGGCGTAGCGGCGGGCTTGCAGTTAAGCATGCCAGCGCGCTCCAGGAGCTCGTGAGCGTACTTCCGCTGATGAAGAAAGAAGCCATCCAGACGGCGCACCACCTCGACACCGAGGAAGTAGTGCAAAGGACCCAAGTCCTTGATGGCGAACTCAGCACGGAGACGAGCCGTGAGCTGACTGAGGAGACCAGCTGTCGGGGGGATGGACCCCGGGAAGGCAACAGAACCCGGATCCTCTTCAAAAATCAACGGGGCTGGCACCGCCCCTCAATACCGGCACGCGCTTAGCCGGGTCGCTCGACCCGGCCAAGCACCGCAAGCCGCCCAGACTAGCCGACCCGGCAAGACACGTCGACTCGGCCCCAACAACTAGCGCAAGACAGCCGAACCCGGCACGACCGAAGCCTCCTCGACAAGCCAGCACCACCCATGGCATGCTACGCAATCCATCCACGGGTCAACTCTCGTCCCATCCAGGTCGTATGATGGGACGAGACCTCAATCAATGATGACCGAGGTAACAGTGCCCCGCCCATGACTCTGGTCAGCAGGAACGTGGCAACAGTGCCCCTCACCTACCCGCTGACCAGGGCTGGCGTGCCTACAGTGCCCCCGCCTTCACCGCTGACGACTGCAAGCGGCAACCTGACGGAGATCACTGTACACGACTCGACTCGGCCACGCCCTGACGATCGGCATGACGGCGCACAGTCCCCCTAGGCACGCGGGGCCCGCACCTAGGGGAACCCGGCGAACCACAAACCCTCAGCGGGACCCAGTCCGGGTTCCCGGACACTGATAATACGGACCCACCAACTTGTAACATTACCCTTGTACCCCCGGGGGGTTGGACTGTAAAACCCCCCGGGAGCCCGCGATCATGGGCAACCGAACAAGAGAGAAAGCAGAAGACACATAGGAAAAGCAAGCAAGCATAGGACTAGCCACAAAACAGCGACACCGGAGAGGAGCAGCCCAAGCCTTGGCCAGCTTCCTTCCTCCTCCATACAGCTCCAGGAGCAAGGTTGTACTATCGATCATCCAACTACACTCGACAGGACTAGGGGTATTATCTCTCCGGAGAGCCCCGAACCTGGGTATGTCGGGCGTCCCGCGCCCGCTCATGCCAACCTCGCCTATAGAGTCCACCAACGCCCTCAAGCCTCCTCCTCTCTTTAGACATCCCTTGGCATCTGCCGTGCGCCCACCACGACAGTTGGCGCCCACCGTGGGGCAGCTCGAGGAGCTGGCCGGGAACATGCTTCAGACGGGGCCCTTCTCCTACACCGACGAGTCTGTCGTGCTGGCGGACGACGTCGTCGGCACGCTAGCCGCCTCCTTCGCCGCGCTGCGCATCTCCAATGCCTTTGCGGCCGACGAGTACCCCAGCGAGGTGCTCAGCTACTCCGACTCTCCGCTCTCCCTCGGCTGTGGCATTTCCGCCGAGGCAATGGACGTCCACGTGGAGGTTTTCGTTACCGGCAACGGCACCTCCTCCTCGTCGAGCAAGACAAGGAAGGCTGCCGAAGCCAGGGCCGCAGCGGAGCGGATCGAGCCTTCCGATCCGTTGCGCGCCGCAATGCAGAGCCTCCGCATCCCCATCGGCACCGACATCGACGCCACCAACGTCACTGAGGCCCGAACCTAGCTCGAGGAAAGGCGCCAGCAGATGCTGGACCTGTCCGAGACGCTCGCCGCCACTCAGCGTCGCCTGGACGCCGCTCAGCTGGAGCGCGATGCCGCCTACGGATTCACGCCCACCGCGGCCGACCCAAGCCGGGTCGCCGATGTGCGTGCCCGGGGAGGCGCGATCAGCCGCGCCGTCCCAAACGTCTACGAGACCCCAGCGAAGAATATGCGCGCTGCCCAGGCAGCCGCAGCTGGCCTGGACCAGCTCGCGGGTGAGGAGCTGAATGAGCGCATCGGGCGGATGCCCAAACTCCTCCACGCTGCCAACACCCAGCATGACCGCCTCAACCAGCTCGCCAAGCCAGCGGGATCCGGCTCCGGCCGCCTTGGCGGGCCAGACGAACTTCTGCACACCGCTTCCTCGCCACTCGGCAAGGCTCACTCCGGCCGAGTCCGGACTCGACGCGACCCGGCCGCTATAGCCACCGGCGGATTGGTCGACGAGTCCGTCCTAGAGATCCAGCGCGGAACCGGCCATCATGGCCGGCGTCCGGCTTCAACCGACCCGGCCCCCCATGGCCTGGCCGCAAGTTGACTCGGCCAGCGCGCCATCGACGACGCCGACGCCCGCCACCACCTCGATCGGCTTGCTCGCTCCCTGAAGGTGGAGGAGAGCGGCGCTATCGGGTCGGCGTGCTTTGGCCCACGCATCCGGGAGGAGCCCTTCCCCAAAGGATTCATGCTCCCCCGCGACACCCCCAACTACAACGGGACAGTGAAGCCAGAAGACTGGCTCACTGACTACACCACGGCCATTGGCATCACTGGTGCCAATCGTCGTCTCATTGTGCGCTACGCACCGCTCATGCTCCAAGGATCGGCCCGCACGTGGTTGAACAGCCTGCCGATGGGCAGCATCAACACGTGGGTGGACTTCGAGGAAGTCTTCGTCCACAACTTCACGGGGACCTACAAGCGGCCCGGCTGCCCTAGCCAGCTCGCCATGTGCGTGCAAGGGCCTACGGAGACCAGTCGCGAGTACCTCACACGCTGGACCGAGCTCCGAAACAGCTGCGAGGGCGTCCATGAATTCCAGGCGATCCAGTACTTCGTCAGCGGGTGCCGAGACGACACCCTCCTCAAGCACAAGCTCTTACGCTCCGAGCCGGCCACCATGGCCGCGCTCATGGTGACGGCGGACAAGTACGCCACCGCCGACTCCGCCATGAAGATCCAGGTGGCGCTGGATGAAGCCGGCAAGAAGAAGCCAGTTCCCCCTCTGAAGCCGGCCGGTGAAAGCAGACGGCAGCAGTATCACCAGAACAACAAGCGCAAGGCCGACCAGCTGGCGCCGCGTCATGACAACCGGCTCGTCGCGACCACCGAGCCCACGGTGGACCCGGCGGCAAAGCGCCGGCAAACCGGCAAGACGGCATGGCAACCCGCCATGAGCTTCGAGCAGATGCTCGACGCCTCCTGCAAGCACTACAGCGGCGCAAAACCCTCCACGCACACGCTTTGGCAGTGTGCCATCACCAAGCGCATCATAAGGGGCGATGTCCCGCCCCCTCCGGCTCCGGCTCCGGGCGCAGGGCAGCCGCCTGCGCCTCCACCGCCGCCTCCAGCTGGCGGCGCGATGCACGACGACGCATACCCGAACCAGAACGCAGCCTACGTCGTCTTCACCAGCCTCGGCGATGACAAGCGCAGCGAGCACCTCCTTCGGCAGGAGGTGAACACCGTCGTCCCGGCCAAGCCGGAGTTCATGCATTGGTCGGATCGCCCAATCACCTGGACCCGGGAGGATCACCCGGCAGTCATGCCGAGTCCGGGTGGTTACGCCCTCGTCCTCAACCCCACCATCGTCGCGCGGCGCACATGCAAGTTCTACTGAGTCCTCATCGACGGTGGTAGCAGCATCAACATCCTCTACCGCGACACGATGACCAAGCTCGGCCTCAAGGCCGAGGACCTGGAGCCGACCCGGACGATCTTCCACGGCATCATGCCCGGCCTCTCCTGCTCCCCCATTGGTCGGGTCCGGCTAGATGTCTTGTTCGGTGACAACGGCCACTTCCAGCGCGAACCGATCTGGTTCGAGGTGGTGGACTGATACGTCTCCATCGTATCTACTTTTCCAAACACTTTTGCCCTTGTTTTGGACTCTAACTTGTATGATTTGAATGGAACTAACCCGGACTGACGCTGTTTTCAGCAGAATTGCCATGGTGTTGTTTTATGTGCAGAAAACAAATATTCTCGGAACGACCTGAAACTCCACGGAACATCTTAGAAAAAATAATAAAAAATCCTCGCCAAAGATGGAGACCAGGGGGCCCATACCCTTCTCACGAGGGTGGGCGTGCCCCCCCCTAGGGCGTGCCCCCTACCTCATGGGCCCCCTGGATGCCCTCCGACACCAAATCCAACTCTATATATTTGCTTTTGGAGAGAAAAAAATAAGAGAGAAGAAATCATCACGTTTTACGATACGGAGCCGCCGCCAAGCCCTAAAGCCTCTCGGGAGGGCTGATCTGGAGTCCGTTCGGGGCTCCGGAGAGGGGGATTCGTCGCTGTCGTCATCATCAACCATCCTCCATCACCACTTTCATGATGCTCACCGCCGTGCGTGAGTAATTCCATCGTAGGCTTGTTGGACGGTGATGGGTTGGATGAGATTTATCATGTAATCGAGTTAGTTTTGTTAGGGTTTGATCCCTAGTATCCATTATGTTCTGAGATTGATGTTGCTATGACTTTGCTATGCTTAATACTTGTTACTAGGGCCCGAGTGCCATGATTTCAGATCTGAACCTATTATGTTTTCATGAATATATGTGAGTTCTTGATCCTATCTTGCAAGTCTATAGTCACCTACTATGTGTTATGATCCGGCAACCCTGAAGTGACAATAATCGGGACCACTCCCGGTGATGACCATAGTTTGAGGAGTTCATGTATTCATCATGTGCTAATGCTTTGTTCCGGTTTTCTATTAAAAGGAGGCCTTAATATCGCTTAGTTTCCAATAGGACCCCGCTGCCACGGGAGGGTAGGACAAAAGATGTCATGCAAGTTCTTTTCCATAAGCATGCATGACTATATACGGAATACATGCCTACATTACATTGACAAATTGGAGCTAGTTCTGTGTCACCCTATGTTATGACTGATACATGATGAACCACATCCGGCATAATTATCCATCACTGATCCGGTGCCTACGAGTTTTCAATATACTGGTTTACGCTTATTTACTTTTCCGCTGCTACTGTTACAATCACTACAAAATACCAAATATATTTACTTTTGCTTGCACTACTCTTTTGTTACCGTTACCACCACTATCATATTATTGTGCTACTAAACACTTTGGTGCAGATACTAAGTTTCTCAGGTGTGGTTGAATTGACAACTCAGCTGCTAATACTTGAGAATATTCTTTGGCTCCCCTTGTGTCGAATCAATAAATTTGGGTTGAATAATCTACCCTCGAAAGCTGTTGCGATCCCCTATACTTGTGGGTTATCAAGACTAATTTCTGGCGCCATTGCCGGGGAGCATAGCTCTATTCTTTGAGTGACTTGGGATTTATATCTCCTTATCGTTATGAAGAACTTGAGAGATCCAAAAACCAAGATCTATCCCTCAACTACGAGGGGAGGTAAGGAATTGCCATCTAGCTCTGCACTGGATTCACCTTCTGTTATGAGTAAGCTAGCGACACCTACACCTGCTTCTGCTATTTGTTCTGATATGTCGCATGTTATTGATGATGCCACTTCTGCTATGCATGATACTTATGATGAAACTACCTCTATGCCTGATACCACTGTGCCCCTTGGTGAATTTCTTGATGAACAAATTGCTAGGGCTAGAGAAAAAGTAATTATTGAATCTGAATACGATGATGATAGTGATGATGAAAATATGCTTGTTATTCCTAAGGGCTATCTTTTTGATATGGAATCTTCTGGCGCTATTTTAGCTTGCAAAGATAGATATGAGCTTAAGAGGTTATTAGTTAAATGGAACAAAGAATCACTTAGAGATAAAATGAAACCCGAACCTGCTTTTGCTACTTCACCTATTTGTGTTCGTGATAAGGATTATGAATTCTCTGTTGATCCTGATATAATTACTTTGGTTGAATCTGATCAGTTTTATGGCTATGAATCTGAAACTGTTGTGGCACATCTTACTAAGTTAAATGATATAGCTGCCCTGTTCACTAATGATGAGAGATCGCGTTACTTTTATATACTCAAAATATTTCCGTTCTCATTAAAGGGTGATGCTAAGATATGGTTTAATTCTCTTGATCCTGGTTGTGTGCGTAGTCCCCAGGATATGATTTATTACTTCTCTGCTAAATATTTCCCTGCTCATAAGAAACAAGCTGCTTTGAGGGAAATATACAACTTTGTGCAAATTAAAGAAGAGAGTCTCCCACAAGCTTGGGGGAGGCTTCTCAAGTTACTTAATGCTTTGCCTGATCATCCTCTTAAGAAACCCGAAATACTTGATATCTTTTATAATGGACTAACCGATGCTTCTAGAGATTACCTGGATTGTTGTGCTGGTTCTCTTTTTAGGGAAAGAACACCGGATGAAGCTGAAATTCTATTGAATAATATGTTGACAAATGAAAATAATTGGGCACCTCCGGAGCCAGCTCCTGCTCCAATTACTGAGCCTATTCCTAAACCAACTCCGAAGAAGAGAGGTGTTCTATTTCTCAGTCCCGAAGATATGCAAGAGGCAAAGAAATCTATGAAAGAGAAAGGTATTAAAGCTGAAGACGTTAAGAATTTACCTCCTATTGAAGAAATACATGGTCTTAATATACCGCATGTTGAAGAAACATATGATCTCAATTCTTTATTTATTGAAGAACCTCCTAATCCCGATATCCTGACACAGGTAGTAAAGGTAAACTCTCTCTATAGATATGATAAAGCTAAAGTCCCTCCTACTAAAATTGCTAGTCAGTGCTTGGATGAGTTTGATAACTTTATGTTTAAGCAAGACGACTTCAATGCTTATTTTGGTAGACAATTAAAAGAAAATGCTTATATGATTAGACGTTTAGGTGATTATATGGCTAATATTAAAGGTGAACTTAAACTTGTTAGCAAACATGCTTCTATGGTTACCACGCAAGTAGAACAAGTGCTTAAATCTCAAAATGAAGTGCTTGATGAAATGAATAGTAAGAAAAATGATTATGCTGTTAGAGTGGCTACTAGAACTGGTAGAATGACTCAGGAACCTTTGTATCCTAAAGGCCACCCTAAGAGAATCGAGCAAGATTCTCAGAGAAATAATATTGATGTTCCTAGTTCTTCTAAAAAGAAGAAAAAGAAAAATGATAGAACTGTGCAAACTTCTAGTGAACCTATTGCTGAACCACCTGATAATCCAAATGATATCTCTATGTATGATGCTGAAACACAATCTGGTAATGAACATGAACCTAATGAAAATATTAATGATGATGTTCATGATGATGTAGAAATTGAAACTGTTGTTGATCTTGATAACCCACAATCAAAGAATCAACGTTATGATAAAAGAGACTTTGTTGCTAGGAAACATGGTAAAGAAAGAGAGCCTTGGGTTCAGAAAGACGTGCCTTTTCCTCCAAAACCATCCAAGAAAAAGGATGATGAGGATTTTGAGCGCTTTGCTGAAATGATTAGGCCTATCTTTTTGCGTATGCGATTAACTGATGTGCTCAAAACAAATCCTTATGCTAAATATATGAAGGATATCATTACTAATAAAAGAAAGATACCAGAAGCTGAGGTTTCCACCATGCTTGCTAATTATACTTTTAAGGGTGGGATACCAAAGAAACTTGGAGATCCTGGAGTACCTACTATACCTTGGTCGATTAAAAGAAATTATATTAAAACTGCTTTATGTGATCTTGGAGCCGGTGTTAGTGTTATGCCTCTCTCTTTATATCATAGACTTGACTTGAATAAGCTGACACCTACCGAAATATCTTTGCAAATGGCTGATAAATCAACCACTATACCTGTCGGTATTTGTGAGGATGTACCTGTTGTGGTTGCAAACATTACTATTTTAACGGACTTTGTTATACTTGATATTCCCGAGGATGATAGTATGTCTATTATTCTTGGAAGACATTTTCTTAATACTGCAGGGGCTGTTATTGATTGCAACAAAGGCAATGTCACTTTTCATGTTAATGGTAATGAGCATACCGTACACTTTCCGAGGAAACAACCTCAAGTTCATAGTATCAACTCCATTGGAAAAATTCCATCGATTATAATTGGAGGTTTTGAATTTCCTCTTCCTACTGTCAAAAAGAAATATGATATACTTATTATAGGGGATGTGCATATCCCCGTTGAGGTAACTTAGTGTTATTTGAAATTTCTCCGGTTTCATGTTAATCGGAATGAGTTTGTTAACAAGACTTGATCAACCTTGTTAGTGGATTCCTTTTGATGAGCATGATATGGATGAAAATAGAAGCACAAACTTATGTACCCTCTCTATATTTTCTGTTATTTAGTAGAAATAAAGTAAAAATAGTATTTTTCTATCTGTTTTCTGGCTTATCCGTGCAATATAAAAATATCCCGAAAATAAAAGTCCTCAGAATGGCATGCCAATTTAATATGATTTTTTCGGGAATATTTGAGGATTTACTGTGCAAAAATTACCGCGGGAGGAGCTGCCACCTGGCCACGAGGGTGGTGGGCGCCCCCCCTCTAGGGCGCGCCCCCTGCCTCGTGGGCCCATGGTGGCCCTCCTCCACTTATCCTAGCACCCATCTTCTTCCTCTGTCTCGCACAAACCCGAAAAACCAACTCAAGCACGAGTTCCAGCCACTTTTATTGTGATTTTCGATCTCCTTGCTCAAAGCACCTCTCGCAAAACTACTTGGGGAGATTGTTCCTTGGTATCTGACTCCTCCATTGGTCCAATTAGTTTTTGTTCTAGTGCTTTATTCATTGCAAATTTGTGCTGCATAGGTGACCATGTTCTTGAGCTTGCATGTCAAATTTATATGGTTCTAAGTAATTCTAATGCTTGATATAGGCTCTAGGCACTTGTAGGAATAGTTGCTATCAGTTTTATTGTAGTTGGTTCACCTTTGTTTGAAGTTACTAAAAATTTCAGAATTTTTCAGAGAAAAAAATATGCTTAGGAAGATGTTCCAAGGTGGTTCCTCTAAGAAGCAAGGACCCAGGATTGCTATGCGCGATGCTGATGAGGATCCACCCAGAGACGCTCCAGTACAGCCTTGCGAATGGCCGTCGGAAAATTTTATGGACCGCGCGGGAATTAAAGAAGAATTCAAAGCATATTTGCACAATGCCGGTCTTGAGGATTTTGAGGCTAACAAATGCCCCCAGTATCATGATCTCACAAGTTCATTTGTGAGGAGGTTTGAGTATTCATCTTCGCGTAATTCTCCTTCAGTCATGTTTGATCTCTATGACAAATCTTATACCATGGACTTAGAGGATTTCACTTCTGCTTGCAAACTTCCATCATGGGGTAGTGTTAGGGATCCCCTAAATCTGAATTTAGAAACTTTCTTGCTAGTATAACTGTGGTGGAATCTAGAGATATAACGCAGGCTACCATAAGGAGCATTCACTTTCCTGCTATACATTATTTTGCTCTCTTCATCGGTAGATGCATAGATGCTAAGGATGAAGCATGTCACATGTGTGTCCCTGATCTTAGCATTCTTAGGAGTGCTGTGTTAGGAGACCAATCTTATCATATGGGAGCCATTGTAGCTCGTAGGTTGCATCATAATAGACATAATGGAGATTTCTTTGGAGGAATTTATGCAACCCGCTTAGCTCATTTTCTTGAGATAGACATTCGTGAAGGTGATACGGAGTTGCCTCCTGCATATTTAGATTATAACTCTATGGCTTCGCACCAGTTTGTCGAGAGGCTTGAATCACCTCTCTTATATCGTTTAATTTTTGATAAATGACGTGTTTTCCGTATTACTCCCCCTGCTCCTGCCTTCTTTGATTCACAGGGAAAAAGAAGATATGTTATTACCAGAGAGGAGGAAGAAGAGTACGAGAGGAGAGCCGAAGTAGCTCGACTCCACGCTGCAGATCAGCAGGCGATAACCGCTGCACATCAGTATGATCCCAAGTATTCCTCATCACAGTACGACCCCAACAACTATTATTATGGATATCAGCCAGGCCAGCCGTGGCCATAAACCAACTTAGGCCAAAAGCCTAAGCTTGGGGGAGTACGTATTTCTCACCGATATTACATTTATGCTCACACACACTCATTGCTAGATGTCGGTGCTCATACTTTTTCATTGTAATATCCATGCTAGTTTATTTTCTTTTTCCTGTTTTCTTCTTGTGTGTTTGTTAAACCTTAAGAAAAACCAAAAAATATTAGTAGTAGTTTATTTTTCTGCTGTAGTAGTAATAATTAAAAAGAAAACCCAAAAATATTTCCCATTCTTGTTTTGCTTGTTGGGAGCTTTCCCGTGTAAATAGTTTTATTTCTTTTCTTTTCTTTGGGGGTCAGTAGGAGAAGACCATGATTAAATTGTTGAAGTGGCTCTTATATGCATTTTTGTTGATTTAACCCAGAGCCCATATTGCCTTGTCTTCTCCTATTTATTGAATGCTCGCAGGTTCCAGCTTAGTCCAATGCACGTACACTCTTATTATTATTCACACCGTTCGGTCATGCAAGTGAAAGGCAATTATGATGATATATGATGGACTGTCTGAGATGAGAAAAGCTGGTATGAACTCGACCTCTTTTGTTTTTGTAAATATGATGAGTCCATCGTTCTTGATTCAGCTTATTATAATAAACATGTTTGCAATGACAATTAGAGATCGTGGTTACTTGTGCCATGCTTGATTAGCTATGAGTTATAATGATTTACCTTGTGTGCCAACATGCTATTGAGATGGTTATGATGTGGTATGATGGGGTGGTATCCTCCTTTGAATGATTTAAGTGACTTGACTTGGCACATGTTCACGCATGTAGTTGAAACAAATCAACATAGCCTTCACGATATTTATGTTCATGGTGGATTATATCCTACTCATGCTTGCATCCAATGTTTATTAATTTTAATGCATGTACATGGCTGTTGCCGCTCTCTAGTTGGTCGCTTCCCAGTCTTTTGCTAACCTTCACTTGTACTAAGCGGGAATACTGCTTGTGCATCCAATCCCTTAAACCCCAAAGTTATTCCAGATGAGTCCACTATACCTTCCTATATGCGGTACCTACCTGCCGTTCCAAGTAAATTTGTATGTGCCAAACTCTAAACCTTCAAATAAACATTCTGTTTTGTATGATCGAATAGCTCATGTATCAACCAAGGCTGTCCTTATCTTCCGTGTTAGGTGGGTTATTCTCAAGAGGAGTGGACTCCGCTCCTCACTCACGAGAAAATGGCTGGTCAATGGGATGCCCAGTCCCATGCTTTATGCAAACCAAATCAAAATTAATTGCAAACAAAACTCCCCCTGGGACCTGATGTATGTTGGAGGCACTCGTTGTTTCGAGCAAGCCATGGATTGATGTTTGTTGGTGGAGGGGGAGTATAAACTTTACCATTCTGTTTGGGAACCGCCTATAATGTGTCTAGCATGGAAGATATCGCCATCTCTTAGTTGTTATGTTGACAATGAAAGTATACCGCTCAAAATACAATTTATCTCTATTGCAAAACCGAGCTCTGGCACCTCTATAAATCCCTGCTTCCCTCTACGAAGGGCCTATCCATTTACTTTTATGTTGAGTCATCACCCTCTTATTAAAAAGCACTAGCTGCAGAGCACAGCTGTCATTTGCATTCAACACTATTAATTTATGTTGGGTGTGATTATGATTGGATCTCTTTTACCATGAATTACAATGTCTAGTCAGTCCTTGATCTTTAAAGGTGCTCTGCATTTATGTTTTGCGGTCTCACAAAGGGCTAGCGAGATACCATCTTGTTATATCATATTATGATTGTTTTAAGAAAGTGTTGTCATCCGAGATTTATTATTATGGCTTGCTAGTTGATTATGCTATTGATATGAGTAATTATGAGACCTGAGAATTATTGCAAATGTGGTTAGTTATGATCTATGCTGAAAACTTGAATGCTGGCTTGACATAGTTACAACAACAAGAGCAAACAGAGTTTGGAAAAGTTTTTCTTTCTTTCTTTTAGTTTGTCAACTTAATTGCTTGAGGACAAGCAAGGGTTTCAGCTTGGGGGAGTTGATATGTCTCCGTCGTATCTACTTTTCCAAACATTGTTGCCCTTGTTTTGGATTCTAACTTGTATGATTTGAATGGAACTAACCCGGACTGACGCTGTTTTCAGCAGAATTGCCATGTTGTTGTTTTATGTGCAGAAAACAAATATTCTCGAAATGACCTGAAACTCCATGGAACATATTAGAAAAAATAATAAAAAATCCTTGCCAAAGATGAAGACCAGGGGGCCCACACCCTTCTCACGAGAGTGGGGGGCGCCCCCCTACCTCATGGGCCCCCTGGATGCCCTCCGACACCAAATCCAACTCTATATATTTGCTTTCGGAGAGAAAAAAATAAGAGAGAAGAAATCATCGCGTTTTACGATACGAAGCCGCCGCCAAGCCCTAAAACCTCTCGGGAGGGTTGCTCTGGAGTCCGTTCGGGGCTCCGGAGAGGGGGGTTCGTCGCCGTCGTCATCATCAACCATCCTCCATCACCAATTTCATGATGCTCACCGCCGTGTGTGAGTAATTCCATCGTAGGCTTGCTGGACGGTGATGGGTTGGATGAGATTTATCATGTAATCGAGTTAGTTTTGTTAGGGTTTGATCCCTAGTATCCATTATGTTCTGAGATTGATGTTGCTATGATTTTGCTATGCTTAATGCTTGTCACTAGGGCCTGAGTGCCATGATTTCAGATCTGAACCTATTATGTTTTCATGAATATATGTGAGTTCTTGATCCTATCTTGCAAGTCTATAGTCACCTACTATGTGTTATGATCCGGCAACCCCGAAGTGACAATAATCGGGACCACTCCCGGTGATGACCATAGTTTGAGGAGTTCATGTATTCACTATGTGCTAATGCTTTGCTCCGGTTCTCTATTAAAAGGATGCCTTAATATCCCTTAGTTTCCAATAGGACCCCGCTGCCACGGGAGGGTAGGACAAAAGATGGCATGCAAGTTCTTTTCCATAAGCACATATGACTATATACGGAATACATGCCTACATTACATTGACGAATTGGAGCTAGTTCTGTGTCACCCTATGTTATGACTGATACATGATGAACCACATCCGGCATAATTATCCATCACTGATCCGGTGCCTACGAGTTTTCATATACTGGTTTACGCTTATTTACTTTTCCGCTGCTACTATTACAATCACTACAAAATACCAAAAATATTTACTTTTGCTTGCACTACTCTTTTGTTACCGTTACCACCACTATCATATTACTGTGCTACTAAACACTTTGCTGCAGATACTAAGTTTCCAGGTGTGGTTGAATTGACAACTTAGCTGCTAATACTTGAGAATATTCTTTGGCTCCCCTTGTCTCAAATCAATAAATTTGGGTTGAATACTCTACCCTCGAAAGCTGTTGCGATCCCCTATACTTGTGGGTTATCATGGACCTGTCCAGCGCATATCAGGCGTTGCTGGGTCGGCCCGCGCTCGCCAAGTTCATGGCGGTTCCCCACTATGCGTACCTGAAGATGAAGGTGTCGGGTCCCAAGGGCCTCATCACCATCACCGGCGATTACCGCAAGTCCCTGGAGTGCACCTGAGACGGCGCCAAGTTGGCCGAGTCGCTGGTCATTGCCGAGGAGCGGCGCCAGCTCGACCGGATAGTCGCCCTGGCAGGCGAGGCCTCCGCCACGTCGATCCCGAACCTGGACCCGGCTGACGAGGCCGCCTCTAAGCCCTCCAAGGAGACCAAGAAAGTGAAGCTCAACCCGGAAGACCCCTGCTGCAGCAAGTACGTTGTCATAGGCGCCCGCCTCGATAGCAAATAGGAAGGCGAGCTCGTCGACTTCCTCCATGAGAATCAGGATATCTTCGCATGGACCCCCAAGGACATGTCGAGTATCCCGAGGAAGTACGCCGAGCACAAACTTCACGTCGGCAAGGACGCCAAGCCTGTCCGTCAACCCCTACGACGATTTTCCGAAGAAAAGAGAAGAACCATTGGTGAAGAGGTCGCTAAGATTTTGGCGGCCGGCTTCATAATGGAAGTGTTTCACCCCGAGTGGCTGGCCAATCCAGTCCTCGTCCTGAAGAAGAACAAGACGTGGCGCATGTGTATCGACTACACCAGCCTCAACAAGGCCTGTCCCAAGGATCCATTCGCCCTCCCGCGGATCGACCAAGTTATTGACTCGACCGCCAGGTGTGAGTTCCTGTCCTTCCTGGACGCTTACTCCGGCTACCACCAGATCAAGCTGGACCCAGCCGACGCCCTGAAGACGTCCTTCATCACGCCCTTTGGGGCGTATTGCTACATCACCATGTCGTTCGGCTTGAAGAACGCCGGCGCCCCCTTCCAGCACTGCATGCAGAAATGCCTGCTGCCGAAACTCGGCCGCAATATCCACGTGTACGTGGACGACATCGTGGTGAAGACCAAGCAGCACCTCACGCTCCTCGACGATTTGAAGGAAACATTCGCCAACCTCCGCGAATACAAGGTCAAGCTTATCCTGGAAAAATACGTCTTCAGCGTCCCGGCCGGAAAGCTACTCGGCTTCCTCGTCTCGGAACGCGGCATTGAGGCAAACCCGGAGAAGATCAAGGCCATCGAGCGCATGCGCAAGCCGGCTCGGCTGCGCGATGTCCAGAAGTTCATCGGATGCTTGGCCTCAGTCAGCCGGTTTCTAAGCCGGCTGGGCGAGAGGGCGCTACCCCTATACTAGCTGATGAAGAAGACAAGCCCGTTCGAATGGAACGGCAAGGCAGACGAGGCCTTCCAAGACCTCAAGCGCATGCTCTCCACCGCACCAGTCATGGCCGCACCGACCGACAAGGAGTCGCTGCTGCTCTACATAGCCGCGACCTCGCGGGCGGTCAGCACGGTGTTGGTGGTCGAGCGACCAGAGAAGGGCAAGATCCAAGCCGTCCAGCGCCCAGTCTACTACCTAAGCGAGGTGCTCTCCAACTCCAAGCAGAACTACCCGCACTACCAGAAGATGTGCTACGGCGTGTACCTCACCGCCAAGAAGCTGAAGCAGTATCTCCAAGAGCACGTTGTCACCGTGGTCAGCACGGCGCCTATCGGAGAAATCATCGGGTACCGGGATGCCTCTGGCCGGGTTGCCAAGTGGGCGATCCGGCTAGCCGGCCAGACCATTCTCTACGAGCCCCGCACCACGATCAAGTCTCAAGCCCTGGCCAACTTCCTCGTCGACTGGACCGAGATCCAGTACTTGCCGCCGCCTCCCGACTCGACGCATTGGCGCATCCACTTCGACGGGTCCAAGATGTGACTCGGCTTGGGGGCCGGCATCGTACTATCATCCCCGAAGGGCGACCGGCTCCGCTATGCGCTCCAGATCCACTTCGCCGCCTCCAACAACGTCGCTGAGTACGAAGCCCTTGTGCACGGCCTCCGGCTTGCCAAGGAACTCGGCATCCGGCGCATCCTGTGCTACGGCGACTCGGACCTGGTGGTGCAGCAGTGCTCCGGCGAATGGGACGCCCGCGACTCCAACATGGCAAGCTACCACTTCCTCATCCAGAAGATGTCCGGATCCTTCGAGGGCTGCGAGTTCCTCCATGTCCCGCGCGCGGAGAATGAAGCAGCCGACATGCTCGCCAAGATCACCTCGTGACGACAAGCCATCCCGTCCGGCATCTCCCTCGAGCACCTGCGCAAGCCGTCCGTCAAGCCATCGCCGGACTCCGAGTCCATCCACGTTCCAGACGACCCGGCCACACCTCAACCCGGCCCGGGAACTGCTGAACCCGGCCCGGGGACTGCTGAACCCGGCCCGGCCACCATTGTCCCAGACCCGACTGTCGCCATCCCCGACCCGGGGGCTGCTCAACCCGTCCCGGGGGCTGCCGACTCGGAACCCACCCTGGTGGCCGCCTTTGCCTTGGTTGCGGCTCCATCTTAAGCCCTCCCAATATCAGAATTTTTGGAGAACGGGGTTCTCCCCATGGACGAGACCGAAGCGCGGCATGTGCAGCGCCAGTCGTCCGCCTACAGCATCATCAACAACGAGCTCGTCAAGCGCAGCTCCACCGGCGTGTTCCAGCGCTACGTCGACCAGCAATGGGGCATCGACATCCTCCTCAACATACATCAGGGCGAGTGCGGGCACCATGCCGCATCACGATCCCTGGTGCCCAAGGCGTTCCGCCACGGTTTCTACTGGCCCACGACCCTCCAAGATGCCAAGTCGCTCGTCCGCAAGTGTGGGGGATGCCAGCGCTTCAGCAAACGCAGCCACCAGCCGGTGTCAGCACTCCGCACCATACCGATCGCCTGGCCCTTCGCGGTCTGGGGACTCGACATGGTGGGACCCTTCAAAACCGCTCCAGGCGGCATGACGCACTTGCTGGTGGCAGTGGACAAATTCACCAAGTGGATCGAAGCAAGACCAATCAAGAAACTGGACGGGCCAACAGCCGTTCGGTTCATCAAGGACATAGCGGTGTGTTACGGCATGCCGAACAGCATCATCACCGACAACGGCACCAACTTCGCCAAGGGTGCGCTCGAACAATACTGCTCCGTCTCCGGCATCCACCTCGACCTGGCCTCTGTTGCGCATCCGCAGTCCAACGGGCAGGTCGAGCGGGCCAATGGACTCATCCTGTCCGGCGTCAAGCCGCGACTCGTCGAGCCACTCATCCGCTCACCCGGCAGCTGGCTTGACGAGTTGCCAGCCGTTCTCTGGAGTCTATGCACCATGCCGAATCGGTCAACCGGGTTCACCCCGTTCTTCCTCGTCTACGAAGCCGAAGCCGTCATCCCGACCGACGTCGAGTTTGACTCGCCGCCCGTTGCTATGTACACCAAAGCCGAAGCCAGAGAAGCCCACGAAGATGGCGTCGACCTGCTCGAAGAAGCACGCCTCCTGGCGCTCAGTCGCTCGGCCATCTACCAGCAAGGCCTGAGGCACTACCACAGCAAGAAGATCAAGCCCCTCGCGTTCCGCGAGGGCGACCTCGTCCTCTGACTCGTCCAAGAGCAGGCAAGCCAGCACAAGTTGTCCCCTCCATGGGAGGGCCCGTTCATCATTAGCAGGGCCTTGCGCGACCGCAACGCCTACTATCTCATCGACGCACGCAAGTCAAGGAAGCACAAGAAGGACACTGCTGGTGAAGAAATGATCCGGCCGTGGAACACGGAACTCCTCCGCTCGTTTTACAGTTAGCCGCACGAGTGTATGTATCGTCACCTTTTGTAAACGCATGAAACTATGGGGTCCTCGAACAAGACTCGGGGGCTGCCTTTTGTCGACCAATTTATTGTGTCCTATTTTCTTGCATCACTATACCACTGAACCCGGCCACCGGTCCGACTCGCTCGACCCGGGGGCTCGGGGGCTGGCCGGCTCGGTCGCCACCCCGCCGCCTTACTTGGTGATTCCTGATAAAGTTAGGATGTCGCGGTCCCCCACTTCGCCCTAAAGCCACAGATCCAGCTTTGGCTGTCGGCTGGCAAGCACAACGGGCCAAAGCTCCTTTACGCTTCATACATGAAGTCAAAGGATGTCGGGTCGATCAACCCGGCTAACCATTCATCAAATGAACAATCGCGCTACCGGCTGCTCGCCAACCGGCTTCACCGGATTGCCACCAACCGGCCCAGTGGGTGTTTTGCTCGCGCTCAATGTTTCGAGGGACCCAAGTCCTATGCGCTCCTCTCAAAGAACCACACTCCTTGTCACGGACCGGAGCCTCAGCCGTCTGACTCGCGG
>NC_041384.1:51763162-51788850 GCF_002162155.2 Triticum dicoccoides
AAAGGAAAAACGCATGAAATCGGTCCAAAAAACGGAAGGCAAAAAAGCAAAAGCACCCACGACATCTACACAAGTATTTAAGAAAAGGCCCATGGCCCGAGTTCATTACACCCTAAAAACCCCCCAATGAGTGGGTGGACCTGCTATTTAACAAATTTTAAACAAAGTGTCTTAGGCATCTCCAGCGCCGCGTCGCGACATCGACAGCTCCCCCCTGGCGGCCTCCGGGTCCAGTGAGGCGCCGGTGTCCTCCTCAGCACCCGCGTCGCGGTAGACACCCGTCTCCTCCGAGCTCCCCTCCGGATCGTGGAAGAGCAACCGTAGTCGTCGCCGTCCACGGCCCTGCCGTCTTCCGTCCGCTCCGGATGGAACTCGTCGTGGAAGGCGAACTCGGCGATGTAGCTGGCCCGGGAGGCGATCCGGCCGACTTGCTCCTGCAAGTGCTGTTTTGAACCGGCCCGCTGGCCCATCAATGCGTCCAGCTGCAGGTCCGGATGCCAGGACAGCGCGAACCGGAGCGCCATCTCAGCACCGACACGAGCGGCGGAGACACGCCACTCACCAAGTCGGTCCGGCCCCATCTCCATCCAACGTGCCAGGCGCGAGAAGCTGCTCGGTTGGCAGAGTCCGGCCATAGGGCCGCCGTCATCGCGGTGCTGGCCTGGGACAGCCGCCCCAACTGCGTTCCCAGGACCTGTAGGCGGGCCTCAGCGGCGGCGATGATCTTCGGGAAGGTCCAGGCCACCCGCGGATCCGTCCCGGACCCAACAACGTCGGTCGGGTCGCGCTGATGGCGGATGGCTTCCTCCGCCAGCCGCTGCGTCTCTGGGAAGGCCCCTGCCGCAAAGGAAGAAGCGAGTTAGAAGAAGAAGAACAAGGAAGAAAGGCTGGTGAGGGAGTCCTGGATTAGGGGGTGTCCGGATGGCCGGACTATACCTTCAGCCGGACTCCTGGACTATGAAGATACAAGATTCAAGACTTCATCCTGTGTCCGGAAGGGACTTTCCTTGGCGTGGAAGGCAAGCTTGGCGATACGGATATGTAGATCTCCTACCATTGTAACCAACTTTGTGTAACCCTAACCCTCTCCGGTGTCTATATAAACCGGAGGGTTTTAGTCCGTAGGACAACATACAATCATACCATAGGCTAGCTTCTAGGGTTTGGCCTCTCTGATCTCGTGGTAGATCTACTCTTGTACTACCCATAACATCAATATTAATCAAGCAGGACGTAGGGTTTTACCTCCATCAAGAGGGCCCGAACCTGGGTAAAACTTCGTGTCCCTTACCTCCTGTTACCATCCGGCCTAGACGCACAGTTCGGGACCCCCTACCCGAGATCCGCCGGTTTTGACACCGACATTGGTGCTTTCATTGAGAGTTCCTCTGTGTCGTCGCCATCAGGAAGGATGCCTCGCCCCGTCTTTAAAGACGGCACCGTTGCTAAGGGGGCTTTGGCTGTCGGCCAAACCCTCCAGCTAGGTGGTTTTCTTATGACCACCTGTTCGGCTTCTGCGCCGACGATGACCTCTCGAGCCGTCGAAAACAATCTTCATGTCACCTCGGAACTCGCCAAGCAGTTAGATCCAATGGAGCTCTCCTCCATAAACGAGCTCTTGGATCGCATCGCCGCCCTGGGAATCGCTACGGATTATGACCAGATTGGGACTAAACCCGATGTGAGAGAGATTAACTCTACCCAAGTCACCCATCACGTTGCCGTGGTAGAGGAACAGTGCGGCGACCCTTCATCTATCTTAAGGACTAGCTACGTCCGGATTCCCGATCCCTCCAAGACAGATACCCGCGGAGGGGAGGATATCACTCAAGACCTGAACTTAGAGTCAGGCGATGAGCTGGATTCATTGGACAACATCCAGGAATCCAAATTTTTGAGTTCGGAAATTCCTCGGCCTCTGAGCCTCAGATGGGGTGAGGCTTCGGATTTAATTCTGCCCACCCACCCGAACATAAGCGATCTATCCCAAATCAGGCAAGAGCCCGATGAAACAGTACATCATTACTGGGCCAGATTCCTCCTGGTTAAGAACAGGGTAAAGGACTACCGCGAGGAAGACGCAATCTCAATCTTCTGTAATAATTGCACGAACAAGGGAATTCTCAACGCCATAAGTCGCCGTGATATTACACGCTTCGCTGACTTGGCATCCATTGTACGAAAGTACTATGCGATCCGGCCCTGGAAAACCGAAATTAAATTTTGGGACGATCCGGCCCTAAATAAGAACCCAGTCCGAAATAAAAGGGTGCATCATCGCCAGACACCCGGGTCAAACACCAAAAAGCAAAAACCCTCTATAGGGCATGGAACCGTACTGGAAGGATGGCTTAATTGACCCTGTAAAATTCATAGTACAGAGGACGCCACACCAACTCACAGTCTTAGAGCATGTTGGATACTCCGGCAGGTGGCCAAAATTGGCAAAGATCTCCTAATTCTGAACAGCCCGAGCACCAGCCGCATTGGTCCTCATTCCAATAGTGGACGGCTTTCGTCTTACCAAGGTACTCATGGACGGCGGCAGCGGATTGAACCTCATTTATGAGGAAACCCTTCAAAAAATGGAAATAGACTGGAACCGCATTGAGCGAAGCAGCACAACCTTTAGAGGAATAATCCCCGGTCGGGAAGCGCACTGTACATGAAAAATCACACTAGATGTGGTGTTCGGCACGCCGGATAATTACAGGTCGGAAGAGGTCACGTTCCATGTGGCTCCGTTCAGCAGCGGTTATCACGCTCTGCTAGGGCGGGAAGCGTTTACAATCTTCCAAGCAATACCCCATTACGGGTACATGAAGCTCAAGATGCCCGGTCCTAACGGGATCATCACTCTCGCTAGTGATCCGAACATAGCACTCCGCGCTAAAAACAAAACAGCCGCACTGGCCCTCGAGGCACTATCCGAAGCCCTAGCGGCTGAGGAACTGACTGCGCTGCGCTCTATGGTGAATAGGGACGATGTGGTACTCAACAAAATATCCAAGTCCACCTCCTTTAAACCGGTCGACGAAATAGTCAAATTCCAAGTCCATCCAACGGACCCCAATAAAATAGCTTCCATCGGGGCACAGTTAAACCCTGATGTAGACGCCGCACTGCGAGAGTTCCTACGTGAGAACTGGAACATTTTCGCCTGGCACCCGTCAGACATGCCAGGAATCCCGCGCAGGCTGGCCGAGCATAGCTTAAATATCCAAACAGGATTCAAACCTATCAAACAGGCTCTTCGGTGTTTTTCCGAACCTAAGAGACAGGCCATGGGAGAGGAGCTAGCAAAGCTATTGGAGGCTGGATTCATCAGAGATATAAAACATCCGGACTGACTAGCAAACCTGGTGATGGTACCAAAGAAGGACAAATCTTAGCGCCTTTGCGTTGAATTTAAAGACCTTAACAAGGCTTGCCCAAAGGATCCCTTCCCCCTCCCCCGCATCGATCAAATTATCGACGCCACCGCAGGAAACGATTCGTTGTGTTTCCTCGACGCATATTCTGTCACATCCCTAGCTTCTGTTGTTGCCTAGTGTTTGCATCTTGCTTGCATCATGTTTAAATTTCTGAAAGTTGAATTGGGGAAAGCTGAAAGCCTCACAAATCATTTCAAAAAAATGATCAACATTAAAAATTGCTTCAAATAAACCCAAGAAAATGTTCCTGTTAAAGCTATAAAAATATTGGCAAGAGGTAAAATTCAAACCAATATTTTTGGAGTCACAAAAATATTTATTTTGGGAATTTGAGTTAATCCAATAATTATTTGCATTGGATTTATATAGGTGATATATTAACTATATGTCCAATAATTCTGATAATTGTTGAGCGCTTTGGAATAATCCATTTAGTCCCTGCAAAAATTGTCAGAAGCAGAAAAATTAGTTTGGTTCAAAAACCAAATTAAAACAAATGTTAGAAATAGAAAAACAGAATAAATTAGAAAGGACAGAGAGAGAAGGCCAGCCACTTACCTGGAGCTAGCCCAGTTGGCCCAGGCCACCAACCCCCTGCCAGTCGTCTCCTAGCTTCTGCCAGGAGGACGACGCCGTGTCAACGCGCGCACAACCGAGCTCCACCTCCTGCTCCCCTTCGCCATGTCCTCGCGACGCCACGGAGACGCCCAGAGACCCCTGTCCTCTCTCTCCCTCGCCCGCAACCTCTCCCCTTCCCTCTGCTCTCTCTCCCTCTCACCACCGAACGCCACCGTCACCACCGTTCGCCGTACCCAAGGCCATCGACCACCCCTCGCCCTGCCGCTGAGCCTAGGAGCTCCGCCGCGTCTGCCTTGCCCTCTCCACCAAGATACGCGACGCCCGGAGGCCCTGCTTTGTCGCCACCATCGTCGTCTTCACCGACGAGCACTAAAGATCGCCGGCTCCGATTCGGCGCGTCCAAAGCTTCCCCGACTTCGCCGTCTTCCCCGCTAGCCCTCCGTGAGCTCTCCTACGTTTCCCCTCTCTCCCCGTGGTTTTCCTGCGCTGTAGCCGTGCTAGCCACCGTACCGAGCGCCGCCGTCTGCCATGGACGCCGGGCATGGTGCTGCCGTGTTGTTGCACTCAGTCCGACGAGCCTAGTGAGCTCCTAGCTGCCCCAGGAGTCCGTATAGCCCCTCAGCCAGCCCCTAGCACTCCGTAGCCTCGCTCCGCCCAAACCCGTAGCTCCGGCCGCCGCCCAAGTGGTCGCCGCCGTTGACCCCGGCCTCCTAGTGCCCAGCTGCGTGCACCCCTAGATGCGCAGGAGCACGGGCTCCCTCCTGGTGCCCTCAGCGCGACCAGTCGCGGCCTGTAGCGCCGCCTCGACCAACTCCGGCGAGATCCCGCCGCTGCTGTGGTCGCCGGCGTCACCTGCTGATGTGGCGCCGGTTTATTTAGCACTAATAACCCCGCTAAACACCCCAAGGGCCACTGCCATGTGGGCCCCAGTTCATGTTTAGGTTAGATCAATTTTCTATTTAGATTAGTGATAACCCTGTGGCCCACGTGTCAGCGTTGACTTTGACCTAGTCAGCGTTGACTGGACCCACCTGTCTGTGGGACTAACCAGTGTGAGTCACTGACATGCAGGTCCCACTGGTCAGGTTTGACCTGGACCGGGTCTGTTGACCTGCTGAGGTCAGCATGACGCAATGCTGACGCAGTAATAGGTTTTTCTGGATTTTTTTCTTACTCAGGAAATTCCAGAAAATAGTATAAACTTCTAAAATTCATAGTAAATCAACCGTAATTCCAAATGAAATAAATTATATATGAAAAATTATCAGAAAAATCCAAAGAATCTGAATATGGTATTTTCATGCATGTTTGAACAAGTTA
The DNA here is from genome assembly GCF_002162155.2 of Triticum dicoccoides. Taxonomy (NCBI): domain Eukaryota; kingdom Viridiplantae; phylum Streptophyta; class Magnoliopsida; order Poales; family Poaceae; genus Triticum; species Triticum dicoccoides. The sequence continues at coordinate 51,768,496 of NC_041384.1, forward strand.
ACCTCACTGAATAGGACAATTCATGATTATGGAATAATTGGTAATAGGTTTGGAGTTGGAATTTGATATAGTTTTGAATTCCACTTCAATTAAAATGAATTTCTGTTGCATTAGCCCAAAACACATTCATATTGCCATGTCATAGCATGCATCATATTGTTGCATATCGTCATGTGTTGATTTTGTTCTTTCTCAGTTGCCGGTGTTTACCCCCCCCCCCTAGTAGACGTTGATCCAGCGACGAATTTGATGACACCGATGAAGAGCTATACTATCTTCAGAAGTGCCAGGCAAGCAAAAACCCCTTGTTCATTCCGATACAATCCCACTCTCTCGCTTCTGCTCTCTTTTACTGCATTAAGGACAACACCGATTCAACTGTTACATGCTGCGGTAGTTGAACCCCTTTCCTCTGCATGACCTGTCATTGCCACAGTAAATAGATGAAACCCACTAGCATGAGTAGGAGTTGTTTGAGCCCTGATGTGCCTACTCATTCATGCTTGTTATCATGCCTGCTACTGCTTAGAGTTGAGTCAGGTCTGATTCATCGGAAATGAATTGGAATGTGGTGAACATGTTCTACCGTTGAGAGCTAAGCTTGTGAACACGATTTGGTAAAGGTAGCGGTGAGAGGCCATGTAGGAGTACATGGTGGGTTGTCTCATTGCAGCCGTTCTCAGGAACCGAGTTCTGTGTTTGTGATCCATGAACAGCTACTACCACGCATTGGAATGCTTAAGTGCCCCTCTCGACTTATTAATCAATCTGATCTCTGTCCAGGAGTTGCAAATAGTTTCCGGCGTTTGTAGGTAGTGTTAGTAGTCTACCAAGTGGCACCCGGTACAAGTGGGCTTGGGACAGACTAGGCACAGTGGCACGGTGTACCAAGTGGCACCCGGATGGTGGGCTTGGGAACCCTGCTCACATCGTTTGGGGCCGTGAGCGACACCCCGTCCAGATCTCCTTGCGGATGGAACCCTAATAGGCTTTAAACCTGGACTAGAGACTTGTTGGTTAGTCAGGTCGTGGCCGACTCCCTCGCCAGGCTTCCGCTTGAAGGTTGCCGAGATACACGATGTGTACATGGTGGTAAGTGGCGAGAGCGTGTGTGAAGAACTACACCCCTGCAGGGTTTATCATTATCTATTCGAATAGCCGGATTCCTCGGATATGGAAACTTGGACCCATTGCATAGTTCATAGACAAGTGAAAGTGGATACTCTAAAATGCGCAAGATAAGTGTGAGTGCTATGGATGGCATTCTCGCAGGGAGACGGGAGCGGATCCATAGTGGTGTATTGGTATGGTGAATTTGTGGACTCGTGTGCGCCACCTCAAAGAGTTACTTGCAGTCGGGATAGCCATCGAGTCAAAGCTGGCCTGCTGCAGTTAAACTCCACCACCCCCTTTGTTGATACTGATGCATATGTAGTTAGTTCTGATGTAAGTCTTGCTGGGTACATTTGTACTCACGTTTGCTTATTTTATGTTTTGCAGAGAGACTTCAGTCCCGCTAGTAGTTCCGCTTGGACTTCGATGTTTAGCTTGCTACCTCGGCTACGATCTTGTACCTTGGGAGGGTCTTGTAGATAGTCAGGCTTCTCAGCCTTTTTCATTTGTAGATGTATGTACTCAGACATGTTAAGCTTCCGCATGTGTGCTTTGACTTGTATGCTCTGAATGTTGGGTCATGAGACCCATGTTTGTAATATGTCGCTCTTCGGAGCTTAATGAATAAATACTTGAGTCGTAGAGTTATGTTGTGATGCCATGTTGTATTTACACATATCGAGCATATTGTGTGTATGATTGAAATGCTTGGTATGTGTGGGATCCGACAACCTAGTTGTTTATCCTTGGTAGCCTCTCTTATGGGGAAATGTAGTCTTGTGCTTCCATCAGCCATAGTAGTCTGCTACAGCCCGGTTCACCGGAGTCCTGCTAGCCTAGCACTACTGCTCAGGACACTTGACTGGCCGGCATGTGTTTCACTTCGTTCCTGTGTTTGTCCCTTCGGGGAAATATCACACGGTGACATCCGGAGTCCTGCCTAGCTTGCTACAGCCCGGGTTCCCAGAGTCCTGTTAGCCCAGTGCTACAGCCCGGATTCACACGCTGTTGACCGACATGCTCGATGTGATACATGTATGCATGTCCCCATAGGTTGGTGCCACTTTGGGTTCACGACTAGCCATGTCACCCCGGGTTCTCTGTCATATGATGCTAGCGACACTATCATATACGTGAGCCAAAAGACGCAAACGGTCCCAGGCCATAGTAAGGCAACACCCGTGGGAATACCGTGTGTGAGGCCGCGAAGCGATATGAGGTGTTACATGCTAGATCGATGTGACTTGGAATCGATGTCCGGACAGCTTTGAAGAAGTACACCCCTGAAGGGTTTATCATTATCTATTCGAATAGCCGGATTCCTCAGATATGGAAACTTGGACCCCTTGCATAGTTCATAGACAAGCGAAAGTGGATACTCTAAAATGCGCAAGATAAGTGTGAGTGCTATGGATGGCGTTCTCGCAGGGAGATGGGAGCGGATCCATAGTGGTGTATTGGTATGGTGAATTTGTGGACTCGTGTGCGCCACCTCAAAGAGTTACTTGCAGTCGTAGTTCAGGATAGCCACCGAGTCAAAGCTGGCCTGCTGCAGTTAAACACCACCACCCCCTTTGTTGATACCGATGCATATGTAGTTAGTTCTGATGTAAGTCTTGCTGGGTACATTTGTACTCATGTTTTCTTATTTTATGTTTTGCAGAGAGACTTCAGTCCCGCTAGTAGTTCCGCTTGGACTTCGACGTTTAGCTTGCTACCTCAGCTACGATCTTGTACCTTGGGGGGGGGGGTCTTGTAGATAGTCAGGCTTCTCAGCCTTTTTCATTTGTAGATGTCTGTACTCAGACATGTTAAGCTTCCGCATGTGCTTTGACTTGTATGCTCTGAATGTTGGGTCATGAGACCCATGTTTGTAATATCTCGCTCTTCGGAGCCTAATGAATAAATACTTGAGTCGTAGAGTTATGTTGTGATGCCATGTTGTATTTACACATATCGAGCATATTGTGTGTATGATTGAAATGCTTGGTATGTGTGGGATCCGACAACCTAGTTGTTTATCCTTGGTAGCCTCTCTTATGGGGAAATGTAGTATTGTGCTTCCGTGAGCCATAGTAGTCTGCTACAGCCCGGTTCACCGGAGTCCTGCTAGCCCAGCACTACTGCTCAGGACACTTGACTGGCCAGTATGTGTTTCACTTCGTTCCTGTGTCTGTCCCTTCGGGGAAATGTCACGCGGTGACATCCGGAGTCCTGCCTAGCCTACTGCAGCCCGGGTTCCCGGAGTCCTATTAGCCCAGTGCTACAGCCCGGATTCACACGCTGTTGACCGACATGCTTGATGTGATACATATATGCCTGTCCCCATAGGTTGGTGTCGCTTTGGGTTCATGACTAGCCATGTCAGCCCGGGTTCTCTGTCATATGGATGCTAGCGACACTATCATATACGTGAGCCAAAAGACGCAAACAGTCCCGGGCCATAGTAAGGCGACACCCGTGGGAATACCGTGCGTGAGGCCGCGAAGCGATATGAGGTGTTACATGCTAGATCGATGTGACTTGGAATCGGGGTCCTGACAGCTTTGGTATCAAAGCCTGACTGCCTGTAGGATTACCAAGCCAAACTGGTCGAAGTCGTGTCTAGAAATGCTTTAGTTATATAAGGGAATTCATTGTGGATGGGAATGTAAGGCTCTTTTTACTCCTTATCCTCATGACCTTCTGATCTGAGTCATCTTATCTTTTCTACGGGATTAAGAACTAGGCTTCTCTTCTATCTCTTAGGATGACGTGTTACTAAACCGTAGTTGCCTAGGATTGTTGAGTTCAAGCCTCAGTTCAGTTCCTACTACCTCCATATGTTCATAGCCGGCCTCAGAACCTTGATATTGCGATATTGAGTGGTTATGCCACCATTTTTGCAGGATGTCTCAAATCATTTTGAGCATTTACAGCCGTTATGCTGTCCGAGTCATTTTAGGTTTCTAAATAATCTAATGCATTTGCAAATCCTTCCTCCGTTCCCGATGTCCTTTTGGTCAGAATAAGCAAACTAGCCAGAGAGTTGAGGTACTCTGCTGCCTCGACATATATGTTGGAGCTATTATTATGACCCTAGGTGTCTTAGAGAGTCACCTAGTAATCTAGCAATGTTTTGTGTTCCCAGTGTGATGAATCTGGCCACCATTCTCGAAAGCATCCCGTGATGCCACTTAGTAGTAGGCATTCTACTCTTCGGTTTTGAACCCGAGATTCACCCTACTTAATGTTGTTAGTATTTGCTAGTTCCCTTAAGATATTAGTAACCTTGTGATAGTCCTCGAGGCCCGTGGTATATCGTTCTTCCAATACCATGAGCCAATATGGCAGAAGTTCTATTGAACCAAAAGATCACAACCAGAGTGCTCTTGATGAGTTCTTCATTCTATATTGTGACTCTGCCAATTCTATCTTTCTGCATGGGTTATCCGGAAGAAATATGTTGAACTCGTTCGACATACTAATCTATGCATCCACAACTCAGAAAGTTATATGTTCCTTTGAGTTGTCCCCCTTCAGTTATATTCCGACCTTTCATCTATCAATTGATAGTCAAGAGTATGTGAGCATTCGTTCATCGGTGCCTATTATTCTTGTGGTCCGTCGTGCCGTTCTATTTCAGAATGACTAGGAGAAACAAACTCCAGTACCTCATCCATATCCAGGATTGGGTCAAAGTAGTTGTATTTCGCAGATCAAAATGCCCATCCAGCTTTTGCTTTGTTCTACCTTGGAGTGTTACCATCTTTATGTCAGGAATGTCGTGAGAATTGCACCGCCTCCTATGAACTCTTGACGCAGTGATACTTCTCTCCATCATTATTCATTCCTCGGTCCCGTGTTGTTGTAATCGGAATGACGACGAGTGAACCATGATGTGTGAAATCAATACTCCTAGCAACTGTGTTGCTTGGTAGTTATGGACATTATTATCATTCTTAGCGTGTTGGTTATCGAATCACTATTCTAGGATTGATCGTGCTATCTTGTCCTTATTTCTGGTGCACTATTCGATCAATGAGTTAGGATTATGTCAAACCCTTGCTCTATTGGTGACATCGTCTTGCCTCGCAAAGCAAGATTGTTCTCGAGCTTAGTAACATATCGGTGGTTCGTGAATTTCCGAATATCTTCTCGGAAGTGTTACCAGGTTGTCACTTGACCGCTATGTTGAGTTCGTGATCAAGTAGGTTTCTAGTAAACCACTCCTTCTCCAAGAATCTGTGTTGGATACCCCTGAGCTAGTTGGTCAAGCTAAATAACAACTTGGAGAGTTGGAAGAAAAAAGCTTAATCCACTTATTTCACTCCAAAGGGGATATCTTGTGTGTGTGTTGACGAGAGATGATACCTTCATCGATTGTTCCTCGTGATCGGTTGTTGAATCTATCATCTTAACCAAACCTTGATTTGAGTGTGGGCTATCGTCAAATCAAGTTAGAGCCAACGATATTCATAATGTTGTCTTACTCGTGGTTGTTCCTCGAGCATACACCATTACATCCTTTGGTCTGACCAATACTATCACATTGTTCACATAATCGTGGAATTCCAGTGATATGGAAATTCCGATGAGTTGCTGTTGAGCCCATCAGCAGCATCTTGTCTCCTCCATGATTCATGTTGAACATTGAGCTAGTGTTGGAACTTTTTCAAGCATTGCCTTCGTGTTTAGCTCATGAGGTATATGTTTGGGTGAAAGAAGTGACTTTCTCTAAGTTCACGTGCATTAGGTGTAAGTTGCCGCCATGAATTTGAGAGAGGATTGTTTTGTTTCCCTTGGAATCATCCCAAATCAGTCATACATATGTGCGAAGTATTCTATGGTTTGGTAGATTAATTACCTCCACTCCATATGTGTTCCTAGCACACCAAGCCACTGATTGATTTCTTCAAGGAGAAGAAGTTCCTTTTTAAGAGCTAACCCGGGCTTAATCAAGGACTTCGTTATCCGCAATGATGGTTCCCCACCTGAACTCGGTAGTGTTTCATTGTAAGACTACTACGTGGTCATGCTTGTCTGGGACAGCGTGTTCACATGTTTGTAGCAGAACCAACTCATGTTTTGGAGCTTACCACCATAGTCTATTTCCTGAGAATCCTGCAACGTCATCTCGTCGACTTGTGTTGCAAACTTTCATTTTTCTCTCTAGACTTGATGAGTCTGGAATATCCTGACACCAACCAGATCTGAATCTCAGGCAGATACGATGGTTGGAACGTTTTCCAAGAACTATAAAATAGGTCTCTATGTAACCGGTAAAGTGGATGTCATGGCCAACACACCCAGCCAGAAGACCTATTATTGTAGTATCTTGATTGGGGAAGTTGGCCACCTCCCCATAAGGATTTCGTAGGATTTACTCCAGAAGTTGTTCTTTATGGATCCTTTGTATTCCGAAGTCGGACCACTACTTGATGGCTATGTTGATGCTTTAAGCATGACTGTAGTAACGAGTACAGCAAGGAGAACATTAGAAGTGGAGTGCTAAATGTCTCTCGGCCAATCATCCATATTTTGTTTCCTTGGCCTCGCTAAGGTGAAATCTGAGAAAGGGTTGTATTTCTATGCATCTGCATTGTCCATCTCTATTCATCAAGGTAGTAAGATGTGTTGCTAGTATCCTCGATATGGATGTTGGTAGAACCTTGATGAATATGGAAATGCTCAAGTTCTTGAGAGCACGCGCAAGCAAAATCATCCATTGCATTGTCTTCAACCAGGTAGTCCACATCATTCATTCTAGTTCGAGTATGCCATTTCTTCGAGCTCCTTCACACAATCGTTTGTGATTGCCTGAGGCTAGTATAAAGAGTTTCAATGATCTTTGTATCAAAAGTAATTCATTTTGCCACTTAAGGGAAATGCTCTACGAGTCACCTTTCCCTAAGGTGTCCCGTTATGGAATCATGGCAATTACCTCCTCGCTACTTTGAAACCATGCACCAACCTACTCCAGCGTAGAATTGTTGCCTACCAATTTGAACCCTTGTCATCTATTACCTTCCATCTCTCTTGATGTGTGTTTTGCCTCACAGCTCCAGAGATGTTATTATGTCTCATTCCATGAGTTGATCTTGTGATCATTAAGATGATCCTAAGTTGCTCGAACCGCAGGAAGGTCAATTCTTCTTAAATTCTCCCTTTCTACTCGTTGTCAGGTTGGATGTAGTTCTCAAAGAAAGACGTCGAGATCAAGGTGATGCAATGAATCAACATCCTCGAGAAAGACATCTGGATCGTGAAGATTGTGTTAGCTTGTGTCCCTCTGTCTTCTTACCTCACGACTTGAATCTCGGGACGAGATTCTTGTTTACTAGGGTTGAGCTGTCACATCCCTAGCTTTTGGTGTTGCCTAGTGTTTGCATCTTGCTTGCATCATGTTTAAATTTCTGAAAGTTGAATTGGGGAAAGCTGAAAGCCTCACAAATCATTTAAAAAAAATGATCAACATTAAAAATTGCTTCAAATAAACCCAAGAAAATGTTCCTGTTAAAGCTATAAAAATATTGGCAAGAGGTAAAATTCAAACCAATATTTTTGGAGTCACAAAAATATTTATTTTGGGCATTTGAGTTAATCCAATAATTATTTGCATTGGATTTATATAGGTGATATATTAACTATATGTCCAATAATTCTGATAATTGTTGAGGGGCTTTGGAATAATCCATTTAGTCCCTGCAAAAATTGTGAGAAGCAAAAAAATTAGTTTGGTTCAAAAACCAAATTAAAACAAATGTCAGAAATAGAAAAACAGAATAAATTAGAAAGGACAGAGAGAGAAGCCCAGCCACTTACCTGGAACCGGCCCAGTTGGCCCAGCCCACCAACCCCCTGCCAGTCGTCTCCTAGCTTCTGCCAGGAGGACGACGCCGTGTCAATGCGCGCGCAACCGAGCTCCACCTCCTGCTTCCACCTCCTGCTCCCCTTCGCCCTGTCCTCGCGATGCCACGGAGACGCCCAGAGACCCCTGTCCTCTCTCTCCCTCGCTCGCAACCTCTCATCTTCCCTCTGCTCTCTCTCCCTCTAACCACCGAACGCCACCATCGCCGCCGTTCGCCGTACCCAAGGCCACCGACCACCCCTCGCCCTGCCGCTGAGCCTAGGAGCTCCACCGCGTCTGCCTTGCCCTCTCCACCGAGATACGCGACGCCCGGAGGCCTGGCTTCGTCGCCACCATCATCGTCTTCACCGACGGGCACTGAAGATCGCCGGCTCCGATTCGGCGCGTCCGGAGCTTCCCCGACTTCACCGTCTTCCCTGCTAGCCCCCCGTGAGCTCTCCTACGTTTCCCCTCTCTCCCCGTGGTTTTCTCGCGCTGTAGCCGTGCTCGCAACCGTACCGAGCACCGCCGTCCACCATGGACGACGGGCATGGCGCTGCCGTGTTGTTGCGCTCAGTCCGACGAGCCTAGCGAGCTCCTAGCTGCCCCAGGAGTCCGTGTAGCCCCTCACCCAGCCCCTAGCACTCCGTAGCCTCGCTCCGCCCAAACCCGTAGCTCCGGCCGCCGCCCAAGTGGTCGCCGCCGTCGACCCCGACCTCCCTGTGCCCAGCTGCGTGCGCCCCTAGATGCGCGGGAGCACGGGCTCCCTCCTGGTGCCCTCAGCGCGACCAGTCGCGGCCTGTAGCGCCGCCTCGACCAACTCCGGCGAGATCCCGCCGCTGCTGTGGTCGCCGGCGTCACCTGCTGACGTGGCGCCGGTTTATTTAGCACTAATAACCCCGCTAAACACCCCAAGAGCCACTGCCATGTGGGCCCTAGTTCATGTTTAGGTTAGAACAATTTTTTGTTTAGATTAGTGATAACCCTGTGGCCCACGTGTCAGCGTTGACTTTGACCTAGTCCGCGTTGACTGGACCCACCTGTCTGTGGGACTAACCAGTGTGAGTCACTGACATGCAGGTCCCACTGGTCAGGTTTGGCCTGGACCGGGTCTGTTGACCTGCTGAGGTCAGCATGACGCAATGCTGACGCAGTAATAGGTTTTTCTGGATTTTTTTCTTACTCAGGAAATTCCAGAAAATAGTATAAACTTCTAAAATTCATAGTAAATCAACCGTAACTCCAAATGAAATAAATTATATATGAAAAATTATCAGAAAAATCCAAAGAATCTGAATATGGTATTTTCATGCATGTTTGAACAAGTTAACCTCACTGAATAGGACAATTCATGATTATGGAATAATTGGTAATAGGTTTGGAGTTGGAATTTGATATAGTTTTGAATTCCACTTCAATTAAAATGACTTTCTGTTGCATTAGCCCAAAACACATTCATATTGCCATGTAATAGCATGCATCATATTGTTGCGTATCGTCATGTGTTGATTTTATTCTTTCTCAGTTGCCGGTGTTTGTCCCCCCCCCCTTAGTAGACGTTGATCCAGCAATGAATTTGATGACACCGATGAAGAGCTATACTATCTTCAGAAGTGCCAGGCAAGCAAAAACCCCTTGTTCATTCTGATACAATCCCACTCTCTCGCTCCTGCTCTCTTTTACTGCATTAAGGACAACACCAATTCAACTGTTACATGCTGCGGTAGTTGAACCCCTTTCCTCTGCATGACCTGTCATTGGCACAGTAAATAGATGAAACCCACTAGCATGAGTAGGAGTTGTTTGAGCCCTGATGTGCCTACTCATTGATGCTTGTTGTCATGCCTGCTACTGCTTAGAGTTGAGTCAGGTCTGATTCATCGGGAATGAATTGGAATGTGGTGAACATGTTCTACCGTTGAGAGCTAAGCGTGTGAACATGATTTGGTAAAGGTAGCGGTGAGAGGCCATGTAGGAGTACATGGTGGGTTGTCTCATTGCAGTCGTTCTCAGGAACCGAGTTCTGTGTTTGTGATCCATGAACAGCTACTACCACGCATTGGAATGCTTAAGTGCCCCTCTCGACTTATTAATCAATCTGATCTCTGTCCAGGAGTTGCAAATAGTTTCCGGCGTTTGTAGGTAGTGTTAGTAGTCTACCAAGTGGCACCCGGTACAAGTGGGCTTGGGACAGACTAGGCACAGTGGCACGGTGTACCAAGTGGCACCCGGATGGTGGGCTTGGGAACCCTGCTCACATCGTTTGGGGCCGTGAGCGACACCCCGGCCGGATCTCCTTGCGGATGGAACCCGAATAGGCGATAAACCTGGACTAGAGACTTGTTGGTTAGTCAGGTCGTGGCTGACTCCCTCGCCAGGCTTCCGCTTGAAGGTTGCCGAGATACACGATGTGTACATGGTGGTAAGTGGCGAGAGCGTGTGTGAAGAACTACACCCCTGCAGGGTTTATCATTATCTATTCGAATAGCCGGATTCCTCGGATATGGAAACTTGGACCCCTTGCATAGTTCATAGACAAGTGAAAGTGGATACTCTAAAATGCGCAAGATAAGTGTGAGTGCTATGGATGGCTTTCTCGCAGGAAGACGGGAGCGGATCCATAGTGGTGTATTGGTATGGTGAATTTGTGGACTCGTGTGCGCCACCTCAAAGAGTTACTTGCAGTCGTAGTTCAGGATAGCCATCGAGTCAAAGCTGGCCTGCTGCAGTTAAACTCCACCACCCCCTTTGTTGATACTGATGCATATGTAGTTAGTTCTGATGTAAGTCTTGCTGGGTACATTTGTACTCACGTTTGCTTATTTTATGTTTTGCAGAGAGACTTCAGTCCCGCTAGTAGTTCCGCTTGGACTTCGATGTTTAGCTTGCTACCTCGGCTACGATCTTGTACCTTGGGAGGGTCTTGTAGATAGTCAGGATTCTCAGCCTTTTTCATTTGTAGATGTATGTACTCAGACATGTTAAGCTTCCGCATGTGTGCTTTGACTTGTATGCTCTGAATGTTGGGTCATGAGACCCATGTTTGTAATATCTCGCTCTTCGGAGCCTAATGAATAAATACTTGAGTCGTAGAGTTATGTTGTGATGCCATGTTGTATTTACACATATCGAGCATATTGTGTGTATGATTGAAATGCTTGGTATGTGTGGGATCCGACAACCTAGTTGTTTATCTTTGGTAGCCTCTCCTATGGGGAAATGTAGTCTTGTGCTTCCATGAGCCATAGTAGTCTGCTACAGCCCGGTTCACCGGAGTCCTGCTAGCCCAGCACTACTGCTCAGGACACTTGACTGGCCGGCATGTGTTTCACTTTGTTCCTGTGTCTGTCCATTCGGGGAAATGTCACGCGATGACATCCAGAGTCCTGCCTAGCCTGCTATAGCCTGGGTTCCCGGAGTCCTGTTAGCCCAGTGCTACAGCCCGGATTCACACGCTGTTGACCGACATGCTCGATGTGATACATGTATTCCTATCCCCATTGGTTGGTACCGCTTTGGGTTCACGACTAGCCATGTCAGCCCGGGTTCTGTGTCATATGGATGCTAGCGACACTATCATATACGTGAGCCAAAAGACGCAAACGGTCCCGGACCATAGTAAGGCGACACCCGTGGGAATACCGTGCGTGAGGCCGCGAAGCGATATGAGGTGTTACATGCTAGATCGATGTGACTTGGAATCGATGTCCGGACAGCTTTGAAGAAGTACACCCCTGCAGGGTTTATCATTATCTATTCGAATAGCCGGATTCCTCAGATATGGAAACTTGGACCCCTTGCATAGTTCATTGAGAAGAGAAAGTGGATACTCTAAAATGCGCAAGATAAGTGTGAGTGCTATGGATGGCGTTCTCGCAGGGAGATGGGAGCGGATCCATAGTGGTGTATTGGTATGGTGAATTTGTGGACTCGTGTGCGCCACCTCAAAGAGTTACTTGTAGTCGTAGTTCAGGATAGCCACCGAGTCAAAGCTGGCCTGCTGCAGTTAAACTCCACCACCCCCTTTGTTGATACCGATGCATATGTAGTTAGTTCTGATGTAAGTCTTGCTGGGTACATTTGTACTCACGTTTTCTTATTTTATGTTTTGCAGAGAGACTTCAGTCCCGCTAGTAGTTCCGCTTGGACTTCGACGCTTAGCTTGCTACCTCAGCTACGATCTTGTACCTTGGGAGGGTCTTGTAGATAGTCAGGCTTCTCAGCCTATTTCATTTGTAGATGTCTGTACTCAGACATGTTAAGCTTCCGCATGTGCTTTGACTTGTATGCTCTGAATGTTGGGTCATGAGACCCATGTTTGTAATATCTCGCTCTTCGGAGCCTAATGAATAAATACTTGAGTCGTAGAGTTATGTTGTGATGCCATGTTGTATTTACACATATCGAGCATATTGTGTGTATGATTGAAATGCTTGGTATGTGTGGGATCCGACAACCTAGTTGTTTATCCTTGGTAGCCTCTCTTATGGGGAAATGTAGTCTTGTGCTTCCATGAGCCATAGTAGTCTGCTACAGCCCGGTTCACCGGAGTCCTGCTAGCCCAGCACTACTGCTCAGGAAACTTGACTGGCCAGCATGTGTTTCACTTCATTCCTGTGTCTGTCCCTTCGGGGAAATGTCACGCGGTGACATCCGGAGTCCTGCCTAGCCTGCTACATCCCGGGTTCCCGGAGTCCTGTTAGCCCAGTGCTACAGCCCGGATTCACACGTTGTTGACCGACATGCTCGATGTGATACATGTATGCCTATCCCATAGGTTGGTGCCGCTTTGGGTTCACGACTAGCCATGTCAGCCCGGGTCCTCTGTCATATGGATGCTAGCAACACTATCATATACGTGAGCCAAAAGACGCAAACGGTCCCGGGCCGTGCGTGAGGCCGCGAAGCGATATGAGGTGTTACATGCTAGATCGATGTGACTTGGAATCGGGGTCCTGACAGCTTTGGTATCAGAGCTTGACTGCCTGTAGGATTACCAAGTCAAACTGGTCGAAGTCGTGTCTAGAAATGCTTTAGTTATATAAGGGAATTCATTATGGATGGGAACGTAAGGCTCTTTTTACTCCTTATCCTCATGACCTTCTGATCTGAGTCATCTTATCTTTTCTACGGGATTAAGAACTAGGCTTCTCTTCTATCTCTCAGGATGACGTGTTACTAAACCGTAGTTGCCTAGGATTGTTGGGTTCAAGCCTCAGTTCAGTTCCTACTACCTCCATATGTTCATAGCCGGCCTCAGAACCTTGATATTGCGATATTGAGTGGTTATGCCACCATTTTTGCAGGTTGTCTCAAATCATTTTGAGCATTTACAGCCGTTATGCTATCCGAGTCATTCCAGGTTTCTAAATAATCTGATGCATTTGCAAATCCTTCCTCCGTTCCCGATGTCCTTTTGGTCAGAATAAGCAAACTAGCCAGAGAGTTGAGGTACTCTGCTGCCTCGACATATATGTTGGAGCTATTATTATGACCCTAGGTGTCTTAGAGAGTCACCTAGTAATCTAGCAATGTTTTGTGTTCCCAGTGTGATGAATCTGGCCACCATTCTCGAAAGCATCCCGTGATGCCACTTAGCAGTAGGCATTCTACTCTTCGGTTTTGAACCCGAGATTCACCCTACTTTATGTTGTTAGTATTTGCTAGTTCCCTTAAGATATTAGTAACCTTGTGATAGTCCTCGAGGCCCGTGGTATATCGTTCTTCCAATACCATGAGCCAATATGGCAGAAGTTCTATTGAACCAAAAGATCACAACCAGAGTGCTCTTGATGAGTTCTTCATTCTATATTGTGACTCTGCCAATTCTATCTTTCTGCATGGGTTATCCGGAAGAAATATGTTGAACTCGTTCGACATACTAATCTATGCATCCACAACTCAGAAAGTTATATGTTCCTTTGAGTTTCCCCCTTCAGTTATATTCCGACCTTTCATCTATCAATTGATAGTCAAGAGTATGTGAGCATTCGTTCGTCGGTGCCTATTATTCTTGTGGTCCGTCGAGCCGTTCTATTTCAGAATGACTAGGAGAAACAAACTCCAGTACCTCATCCAAATCCAGGATTGGGTCAAAGTAGTTGTATTTCGCAGATCAAAATGCCAATCCAGCTATTGCTTTGTTCTACCTTGGAGTGTTACGTTCTTTATGTCAGGAATGTCATGAGAATTGCACCGCCTCCTATGAACTCTTGACGCAGTGATACTTCTCTCCATCATTATTCATTCCTCGGTCCCATGTTGTTGTAATCGGAATGCCGATGAGTGAACCATGATGTGTGAAATCAATACTCCTAGCAACTGTGTTGCTTGGTAGTTATGGACATTATTATCATTCTTAGCGTGTTGGTTATCGAATCACTATTCTAGGATTGATCGTGCTATCTTGTCCTTATTTCTGGTGCACTATTCGATCAATGAGTTAGGATTGTGTCAAACCCTTGCTCTATTGGTCACATCGTCTTGCCTCAAAAAGCAAGATTGTTCTCGAGCTTAGTAACATATCGGTGGTTCGTGAATTTCCGAATATCTTCTCGGAAGTGTTACCAGGTTGTCACCTGACCGCTATGTTGAGTTCGTGATCAAGTTGGTTTCTTGTAAACCACTCCTTCTCCAAGAATCTGTGTTGGATACCCCTGAGCTAGTTGGTCAAGCTAAATAACAACTTGGAGAGTTCGAAGAAAAAAGCTTAATCCACCTATTTCACTCCAAAGGGAATATCTTGTGTGTGTGTGTTGACGAGAGATGATACCTTCATCGATTGTTCCTCGTGATCGGTTGTCGAATCTATCATCTTGACCAAAACTTTATTTGAGTGTGGGATATCATCAAATCAAGTTAGAGCCCACGATATTGATAATGTTGTCTTACTCGTGGTTGTTGTCGTGGTTCTAAGTCTGACAGTAATGTAGGGGGTAAGTATGGAGAGGCGAGATCTTAGCTATGGAGAAGTTGTAGGGACGCAAGGTTTACGAGTTCAGGCCCTTCTCGGAAGAAGTAAAAACCCTACGTCTCGGAGCCCGGAGGCGGTCGACTGGATTATGTGAGTATGAGTTACAGAGGTGCGAACCCTTGTCTCGGAGGAGGGGGGTGGCTTATATAGAGTGCGCCAGGACCCCGGCCAGCCCACGTTACGAAGGGTTCAATGTACATTAAGGCAGGGCGTTACTAGTAACGCTAGTAATAAAGTGCTATGATGACCATAAAAGCTATTTAATGACCGACCTTTAGCGTGCGGGGTGACTTTAGGTCTCCTGGCCGTCGAGTGGTTGGATCTTGGTCAAGTGATCGCTTCTTGGTCGAGTGACTTCGAGTCTGTCGAGTGGAACACCTTCAAGTCGATTGAAAGATGATTTCTTCTAGAGATGTGCTTGGGTAGGGCAGTTAGGAGAGGTCCATGACCCTACCCTAGGTACATAGCTTCATCATTGGCCCCCGAATGGATCGAGGTTTGAGTGGGGAAGGAGTTGAGGACCTCTTCGACTCGTTTTTCATGCCGTGAGCATATCTTGCTCTAGATCAACGGACCCGAGTGATGGCAGCAACCTCCTTTTCAGTCGCCTTGATCCATTCTTAATTCTTCGTCGAGTGAGTTTCTTTACTTGTAAGGCTCCGAGTGACGCTGCGGAGGAGATCTGTGGTCTGGCAAGTTATTTGCTGCCCGCGGATTTAGTGGGATCCGAATTTTGGGAAGCGCGCGGGACGGGGGAGGCCGCAGTAATCGGACGAGATAGAGCGGAGCCGCCTCGATCCCCGCGCCACCTTTTTCGCCACGTATCGCTCGTGCGGTCGTTACGGGATTTGACAGAGCCATCTGGGCCTACCTGTCAGCCACCCGGAAGCGGCCTCATATAAGGCGTTGGACCGGGGTCTCCCGAACAGTGCGCCCCATTATCTCTTCCCCTCCTCACGCCTCTCCTCTGCGCTCGCTCTCGCTCCAGCGCCACCGCACCACACGCGTCTCGTCGGCGACAATAGTGAAGGAGAATACAGCGGCTCTGGAGCGGGCAAAGAAGGCAACGGCGAGGTCAAAGGGGAAGGCGACGAGCCGAGGCGAATCTTCCTCGCGGACTGGCCTGCCGAGGGGTTGGATCCAGGGCGACTGGATCCACTCGAGGATCTCCAAAGAGGACCTCGACGACCTGGCCGAGGGAGGGCTGATCCCCTACGACTCGGCGCGGCTTCCGGGGAAGGAATCCGAGCCGCAACCCAGGGAGGGTGAGCGCGTTCTTCTTGCCACCCACGTCGATCGTGGGTTTTCCTTGCTTCCTCATCCTTTTTTCCGAGGGTTTCTGAACTTCTTTGGGGCTCAACTCCACCATTTTACCCCCAACTCAATCGTTTATCTTGCCGCATTCATTTCCTTGTGTGAGAACTTCTTGGGTTGTCGACCTCACTGGGGTCTTTTCAAGCATATTTTCACTTGTCGCTCCCAGACAGTGAAAAAGGCTAATCCGAGTGATGAGAGGACCCAAGTGATCCAGATGTGTGGGGGTCTTGGCATCCAGACGAGGGGAAAAAGCTCCTTTCCGGCAATGATTCTTCCCGATTCAGTTCATGGATGGCAGTCGACCTGGTTCTACTGCAAAGACCAGTCAACGCCAGGGCAATCGACTGGCCTCCCTCCCTTTACCATGGACCGAGTGGAAAAACCCTCCCCTCTGAAGGTGCTCCCGGAGGAGAAGGCGCACGTGAAGGTATTGGTCAACCGAGTGGTCCAGCTCATTCGTGACGGGGTCACTGGTATGGATCTCTTGGAGGTCTTCCTTCAGCGGCGCATCCAGCCTCTCCAAGCCCGAGACCACCCGATGTGGATGTATTCGGGTCTAGAAGACTCCACTCGGATCCACCCGGAGGAGGTCGATGACGACACGCTGGATAAGTGGCTGTCGAGCATTACCGGGAACAAGGACAACCCCAGGGGAGCCAGGAGAGTCCCTCCATTCGACCAGTCTCATGCACCAGAGAAGGTCTGATCTTGAGTTTTTGCTTGTAATCTGAATTCACTCGCGCAGGTATCTGTATTGCATCGACTGACTTTGTTCTCCCTGCTTTCTTTCAGGCCATTATTGAAATGTATTTGATGCCCAACGGGGAGCAAGAGCAAGCTCTGGAAGGCGAGGCGAGTGGTGGCGAAAGTGGCGAGTGGAGTTCCGATGGTGAAGGGGATGGAGGAAGCGATGACTCGAGTGATGAGGAAGAAGTCGAGCCGCCTCCTCGCATAGAGAGGCGATCCAAGCTTGGCCAGGATCGGACGAGTGCCTGCGACAAGGCGACTGCTCAGGCTGGTCAATCTTTGAAGCGTCCTCGGATCTCTTCACCAACCACGACTGAGAAGGCGCCAAAGCACCCCAAAGTTGCAGAACCGAAGACTCGAAAGGCGCTGCCGAAGATCAAGATCGATATCCCTATCGCCTCCGCGTGAGTGTCTCTCCTTGTATTCACTCGACGCTCCGCGCTATTTGTTTTTCTTGTTTTAACTGGACAAGCTTTGGAATTGTTAGCGCTGCCACTTCCGGGACCTCAGCTTACAGGGATGATGATGAGGTGATGGAGGATGCGGTCACTTCTAATCCGGGTATGATTTCTGCCATACTATCTTTCTTTGGTCGATTCAATTGCATTGTGCATCATTGGGTGACGTGATTTTGGCAATTTGAACTTTGTACAGCTCCCAACATTATTGACCTCCCTGATGATGATGAAGAGCCCGAGAGGTCTTTGATGAGGAAGAGTAGGCGAGCTCCTGTAAGTGAGGCGCTGCAGTCAACGCCGAGGGAGGAACCAGTCGTTCAGGACGCTGGTGACGTCAATCGGGGTTCTGTTACCTTCGCGGAGCCCCTGTCGAGTGCCTTGCCTTCTTCTTCGACTTCTTAGGCCCCTGTCGACCCGCCTTCACTTTTTACAACTCATCATTTCCCGGAGGACGAGGTGGTTGCTGCTAGGGAAGCCATATGCCAGGCGGGCATTATGATGGAGAAGATGAAGATGGTGCGGGACGCCAGCCAAGCCGCCTATGATGCCAGCTCGGCTCTCCAGAGCAATGTTCAGGTTAGTTGGTCGCCGCTTGTCCTGTTAGGATATGCTATCTGAAGATTCTTTCCGAAAATCTTTTCATTTGTACACCCACTGGGTGTGTCGATTGAATTTTTTGGACTAGTGGGGGCACGCTGAGTGCACCCACTGGGTGTAGTCCCCGAGGCTACGGCGGACTACTAGCAGTCGACTGTAGTCTTTGTATTTTGTCGAGTAAAACCGAACTGGTAGTTTGTTTCTTCCGCTCGACTCCGGCGGGCCGGTCGAGTGGAATCAGAACCGGTGGGGGCACGCAAAGTGCACGCACTGGGTGTAGTCCCCGAGACCATGGTCGACTGCTGGCAGTCGACTGTGGTCTGAGTTCTACTTTGTCTCTCTTTTTTTTTGAACTCGACTCCGGCGGGCCGGTCGAGTGGAATCAGAACCGGTGGGGGCACGCAAAGTGCACCCACTGGGTGTAGTCCCCGAGACTATGGTGGACTGCGGGCAGTTGACTATAGTCTTAGTATTTGTCGTTTTTTTGCTGTGGAATAATGTCTCCCCTTTGATTTCGGAAATTTTGTGATCTTGGAGCTCGCTTTGCTGATTTGGAAAGTCGGCAGATTCAACTGAAACTTGACTTGGAGCTGGCCAAGACAGAACTGCAGACGGTCAGAGACGGCGCCGCTGGTAAGACAATTCTGTCGACTGGTCAGTTTTAGGCTCGAGCACCCTTCTGCTATTTCTGAATCAATCATCATTTCTTTGCAGAAAACCTGAGAGAGGCTTTGGCGAAAAAGGATCAGGATTTGTCTGCTGCCCAGAAGGAGGCTGACGACAGGACCGCTCTGGCCGAACATAAGCTGGCTTCAGTCGGCCAGTTGGAAGAAGAGAATACCAAGCTGAAGACTGCTCTGAATGAAGCCAACAGGGAGTGCACACGTTGGAAGAAGGAGAACCTCAACCTGAACGAAAAGATGGAAGGCGTCGCTCGTAGGAGGGACGATCTGGAGAGCTACCTGAGGAGCCTTGCCAAGAAGTTGTATATCAAGCTTGAAGGTGCACATTTAGTTCCGACTGATTTTTTTTGTGTCACTCAGTGTATGAAGATTGACTTATCCTTGGATCATGAATGCAGAGTTTTGCCAGAACTTTGAAGAAGAGACTGGGAGGATCGAACCAGGTTTGGATCCAATCAACTCTCTAGTGAAAGATGAAACTGCCATGAATCTGCTCCGACTGGAATCTCGCATCGACGGTGCCGTGGACTACTTGGC
The DNA here is from genome assembly GCF_002162155.2 of Triticum dicoccoides. NCBI lineage: Eukaryota > Viridiplantae > Streptophyta > Magnoliopsida > Poales > Poaceae > Triticum > Triticum dicoccoides. The sequence continues at coordinate 51,787,750 of NC_041384.1, forward strand.
TCGACTGAAGTTCTCCATGTCACGGATCGACCCGGCACTCTGGCCAGAGGCTACGCTCTGGAACGATCTTGAGTCTCTGATGGCTCGACTCAACGGAATCCCTGACCGAGTGTAGGAGTGGAAGAAGTCTTCTGCTCGTTGTGGCGCTGATGTGGCTCTGTCCATGGTTCATGACCATTGCAAGGAGGTGCGACAAGACAAGCTGGCCGCAATCAAGGTCGCAAACACCCAGAAGCACGACTTCCGAACTTTTATGGAGACCTTCATAGCTGTCGCCCCTCAGATTGCCGATGGTGTCGACCTGGACGAGTTCGTTGAGCCTGCCAGCCCTCCTCCCGCAGAGTGAACAAACTCTTGTGTCCTACCTTAAATTTGCCTCGGAATGCCGAGTGGTTTTTGTAACCATTAAACTTTTTCGGGCTGCGTGCCCGAGTACCTCGATCCGTGATCCAGAACCTTTAGAATTTTATCTGAACTTGGTTTACCGTTGAATATCTTTATGAATCTCCTGCTGAGTGAACCCAATCTTTATTCGGGACAACTTTCTACAGCGCAGTTCCGAAGGAGGGGGAAGCAGTCGACCCATGTCTTGTATTTGTGGCGAAGCCCCCCAGGGGCGGGCGGCGGTCGACCCACACCCTGTTGCTGCAGAGTGGGACGGAGGGCACATTGTATATGTGGCGAAGCTCTCCAGGAGAAGGTGGCAGTCGAGCTGCCCCTCGTCGTCCTTGAGGATTGAGATGTGTTTTGGGAGAACTTAGGCGAGTACTGGACGGTAGCTAAGCCCCCGAGTGAGAGGATCGCTCTCCACTCGGTAGGATTTTTTCGAACTTAGGCGAGTGCCTGACTGCAGCTAAGTCCTCAAGTGAGAGAACTTAGGCGAGTACTGGACTGCAGCTAAGCCCCCGAGTGGGAGGACTGCTCTCCACTCGGTAGGATTTTTTTAAACTTAGGCGAGTGCTTGACTGCAGCTAAGTCCTTAAGTGAGAGAACTTAGGCGAGTACTGGACTGCAGCTAAGCCCCCGAGTGGGAGGATTGCTCTCCACTCGGTAGGATATTTTTCAAACTTAGGCGAGTGCCTGTCTGCAGCTAAGTCCTCA
>NC_041384.1:51789716-51865483 GCF_002162155.2 Triticum dicoccoides
AACTGCAGCTAAGCCCGCGAGTGGGAGGATTGCTCTCCACTCGGTAGGATTTTTTTCAAACTTAGGCGAGTGCCTGACTGCAGCTAAGTCCTCAAGTGAGAGAACTTAGGCGAGTACTGGACTGCAGCTAAGCCCCCGAGTGGGAGGATTGCTCTCCACTCGGTAGGATTTTTTCAAACTTAGGCGAGTGCCTGACTGCAGCTAAGTCCTCAAGTGAGAGAACTTAGGCGAGTACTGGACTGCAGCTAAGCCCCCGAGTGGGAGGATTGCTCTCCACTCGGTAGGATTTTTCAAACTTAGGCGAAGCGGATTCGCACCTAAGCCGCCCACTGGGGGATTTCTTACGCAAACAAAAACAATAATAATCACTGGGAAAATTATAACGCTCTTGTCTTTTGATAAATAAACTACAGGAGTTTTTCTTATTACATCTCATCCGAGTGAGAATTCAAGTATAAAAGGGGCGGAGTAGCTCCGCATTCCAGGCTCGTGGCTCATCAATCTGGCGATCGACATTGTAGAGGTGGTATGCTCCATTGTGGAGGACTCTGGTGACTATGAAGGGGCCTTCCAAAGTAGGAGCAAGCTTGTGTGGTTTCTGCTGATCCACTCGAAGGACTAAGTCTCCTTCTTGGAAGGCTCGGCTCTTCACGTTTCTGGCATGGAATCGACGCAAGTCTTGCTGATAGATGGTCGATCGGATCAGGGCCATTTCTCTTTCTTCTTCTAGGAGGTCGACTGTGTCCTGCCGGGCATGTTCTGCTTCATCTTCTGAGTAGAGCTCGACTCTGGGAGCGTTGTGAAGCAGGTCACTCGGTAAGACTGCCTCGGCTCCGTAGACCAGAAAGAATGGGGTTCTTCCGGTCGATCGATTCGGGGTTGTCCTCAATCCCCAAAGGACTGATGGGAGCTCGTCGGCCCATGCACCTGCTGCGTGCTTGAGATCGCGCATCAATCGGGGTTTCAGTCCTTTGTGAATTAGGCCATTTGCCCTTTCTGCTTGTCCATTCGACTGGGGGTGAGCAACTGAAGCATAGTCGACCCGAGTGCCCTGAGAGGCGCAAAAGGCCCTGAACTTGTCGGAATCGAAGTTTGACCCATTGTCCGTGATGATACTGTGCGGAACTCCATATCTGAATATCAACTCTCTGATGAAACTGATAGCGGTGCAAGCATCGATATTCTTGATAGGCTTGGCTTCAATCCATTTGGTGAACTTGTCGACTGCTACCAGCACATGAGTGAAGCCGCTCCTGCCTGTTCTCAGTGGCCCAACCATGTCCAGCCCCCAAACAGCGAAGGGCCAGACGAGTGGAATGGTTTTCACGGCTGACGCGGGCTTGTGCGGCATATTGGAGTAATACTGACACCCTTCACATTTGTCGACTATCTCTTTAGCCATCTCATTGGCCCTTGGCCAGTAGAACCCCGCTCGGTATGCTTTAGCCACAATGGTTCGAGAGGACGCATGATGACCACAGGTCCCCGAGTGGATATCGTTAAGGATCATCTGACCTTCTTCTCGTGTGATACACTTCTGGCCGACCCCAGTCGCGCTTTCCCTATATAACTGTCCCTTTATGACTGTAAAGGCCTTGGATCGATGGACGATCTGTCGAGCCTCTTCCTCGTCTTCTGGAAGTTCTTTCCTTAGGATGTACGCGATGTATGGTTCTGTCCAGACGGGAGTGATAACCAGCACTTCCATTATCAGATCGACCACAGCTGGAACTTCAACTTCAGTCGGATCCGTGGCGCTTTTTGGCTATGGGGCCTCTTCCGTGAAGGGATCCTCCTGGACTGATGGTGTGTGGATGTGTTCCAAAAACACGTTGCTGGGAAGGGCTTCTCTTTTGGAACCTATTTTTGCCAAATCATCAGCTACTTAATTTTTCAGTCGGGGTATGTGATGAAGCTCTAACCCCTCGAATTTCTTCTCCAGCTTTCTCACTGCATTGCAATAACCAGTCATGGCTGGACTTCTGACATCCCACTCCTTCATCACCTGATTAACCACCAAATCTGAGTCGCCATAGACCATGAGGCGACGGACACCGAGTGAGATGGCCATGCGCAACCCATATAAAAGTGCTTCATATTCTGCCTCGTTATTGGAGGAATCAAAATGGATTTGAAGGACATATCTGAGTTTATCTCCTCTGGGGGAGACCAACACCACTCCGGCACCGGAACCACTTAGCATCTTGGAGCCATCGAAAAACATGGTCCAATGCTCCGAGTGAATCTGAGTCGGCAGCTGCTGTTCAATCCACTCGGCGATGAAATCTGCGATTGCTTGGGACTTGATAGCTTTCTTTGCCTCAAACTTGATATCAAGGGGAAGGAGTTCAATCGCCCATTTTGCCACTCGACCAGTTGCATCCCTGTTATGCAGGATCTCTGATAATGGAGCGTCGCTGACGACTGTAATGGAATGATCAGAGAAGTAGTGAGCAACTTTCTTGGTGGTCATATAAATCCCATATACAAGCTTCTGATAGTGAGGATATCTTTGCTTCGATGGGGTCAAGACTTCAGAAATATAATATACTAGGCGCTGAACTTTGAAGGTTTTCCCTTCTTCTTCCCGCTCGACCGTAAGTACCGTACTGACGACTTGTCCTGTGGCTGCAATGTAAAGCAACAAAGGCTCTTTGCTGATTGGGGCAGCAAGCACCGGCTGGGTGGAGAGCAGAGCTTTGAGCTCTGCAAACGCTGCATCAGCTTTGGGAGTCCACTCGAACTTGTCGGACTTCTTCATCAATCGGTAAAGAGGTAATGCCTTTTCATCGAGACGAGATATGAATCGACTTAGGGCGGCCAAACAACCAGTAAGCTTCTGGACGTCGTGCACTCGCACAGGGCTTTTCATTGGAGTATAGTGCCAACTTTTTCTGGATTGGGCGTCGATTCCCCGTTCGGAAACGAGAAAGCGGAGCAACTTTCCGCCAGGGACTCCGAATGTACACTTTGATGGATTAAGCTTGATATCATACCTCCTGAGGTTGGCAAAGGTTTCAGCAAGGTCTGTCAGCAGGTCGGAACCCTTCCGTGACTTGAACACAATATCGTCCATGTATGCTTCCACGTTCCGACTGATTTGAGTGAGTAAACACTTCTGAATCATCCTCATGAATGTGGCTCCGGCATCCTTGAGGCCGAACGGCATGGTAACATAACAGAAGCACCAAAATGGAGTGATGAAAGCTGTCTTGATCTCGTCAGGTCCATACAGAGGGATCTGATGGTACTCGGAATAGGCGTCTAAGAAAGACAGTCGCTCACATCCTGCAGTCGAGTCGACTCTCTGGTTGATGCGGGGGAGAGGAAAATGATCTTTTGGGCAGGCCCGATTGATATGTTTAAAGTCAATGCACATGCGAAGTGACTTGTCCTTCTTGGGGACCATGACAACGTTGGCGAGCCACTCGGAGTGGAAGATTTCTCGCATGAACTCCGCTGCTAAGAGCCGAGCCACCTCTTCGCCAATAGCTTTTCTCTTTTGGACGGCAGACCGTCGAAGATGTTCCTAGACAGGTTTTACTTTTGAGTCGACTCTCAGGCGATGCTCAGCCAGCTCCCTGGGAACACCTGGCATGTCAGAAGGCTTCCACGCGAAGATGTCCCAGTTCTCACGGAGGAACTGGATGAGCGCTTCTTCCTATTTGGAGTCGAGTGTTGTCGAGATATGAGTCGGGGCGGCGCTGGGGTCGGTCGGGTGGATTTGAGCTGTCTTTGTGTCGCCAGTCGACTGGAAAGTTAACTCTGTAGCGGGCTGCTTGGCTCGCAATAGATCACTCGGGTCTGCAGTCTTCTGGTATTCCTGCAACTCCACCACTGCCATATGTGCATCGACGAACTTAGAACCCTTCTAAAAACATTCCTCCGCTTTCTTCCGATTACCCGTAATGGTAATCACACCTTTGGGGCTAGGCATCTTCAATTTGAGATACACGTAACATGGTTGGGCCATGAAGCGTGCATAAGCCGGCCTGCCCAAAATAGCGTGATAGGCACTCTGGAAGTCTACAACTTCAGATGTCAATTTTTCTTTGCGGTAATTCTTGGAATCACCGAAAACCACATCAAGAGCAATCTGGCCGAGTGATTCAGCCTTCTTCCCAGGAATGACTCCATGGAAGCTCATGTTGCTGGCACTGAGTCTGGACATCGGAATGCCCATCCCCTTCAACGTCTCAGCGTATAATATGTTCAAACCACTGCCACCATCCATCAGGACTTTGGTCAGTCGAGTGCCTTCAACAACTGGGTCGACCACCAAAGCTTGCCTCCCAGGGGTGGTGATGTGCGTTGGGTGGTCGGACTGGTCGAATGTCATGGTAGTCTGAGACCATTTCAGGTAACTAGGTGTCGCCGGAGCGACCATATTCACCTCTTGGTTAATAACTTTCAGTCGACTTTTGCTCTCAACATCAGCAAAAATCATCAGGGTGGAATTGACTTGAGGGTATCCGTCATCACTGTCCTCTTTGTCTTCGACCTTGTCTGACTCCTTTTCCTTACCCTTGGCCTGCTTGCCCTGGAACTGCTGGATCAAGAGTCGACACTGCCGAGTGGTATGTTTCGGGTAAATAAAATTACCCTCTTCATCTTTCTTCGTGTGGACGAGACACGGTAAGTCCAACACATCATTTCCCTCCTGGTATTTAACCTTTTTGTGGTTCCAAGGCCCTTTAGGTTTCCCTTTAGACTTTCCTTGGGCCAAAGCTAAGGCTTCCCCGGGAGCCACTGGCTCGGCTTTCCGCTTCTGTTTCCGATTGGAATTGCCTCCGGTTTCTTGGGCGACTGACTTGAGCTTGCCACTCCTGAGTCGGTCCTCATCTTCACCGTTAGCGTACTTGGTGGCAATCTCCATCATCCGATTCAGGGACATATCTCCGGTTCGACCGAATTTCAAATTCAGTTCTCTGTACTTGACGCCTTCCTTGAAGGCACAAACTGCTTGGTGGTCAGGCACATTCTCCACCAAGTGATGTAACGTGATCCATCTCTGGATGTAATCCCTCAAAGTTTCATTCGGCTTTTGCACACAGGACCGCAGTTCCGTCAGTCCTGCCGGTCGCTTGCATGTGCCTTCAAATGTGGTGAGGAACACTCGGGAGAGATCTTCCCAAGTGTAAATGCTGCTGGGTGCTAACTGGTTTAGCCACGCTCTGGCCGAGCCCTCCAACATGAGAGGCAGGTGCTTCATGGCCACTTCATCATTGCCGCCGCCAATCTGGACGGCCACTCGGTAGTCCTCAAGCCAAGTATCAGGCTTGGACTCGCCAGTGAATTTACTGATTCTAGTCGCCAACCTGAAATTGGGAGGAATCACAGCAGCCCTGATGGCTCTACTAAAGCACTCTGGCCCCGAAATATGTACTCTGCTGCTAGTAGGTGCATCTCGGTCGTGGCCTTCTCGGTGAGCCCTGTTCCTGTTGACCAGACCTTGGACGACGATGGATCTCGCGTCAAAGCCTGGCCCTCTGGGGTCGACTGGAATCCTTCGCCCACCACTATGAGGGCGCCTGTCATCCTGCTGGCGGGGCACATACGACCCGCTCCTCGGGGGAGGCGTGGGCACTCGACGTCGACCGTCGTGATCGACTCGGTGATCATACTGCTCATGGTTCCCATACTAGTCACGCCGGTCTCCACGTCCCTCACGCCTCGGGGGGCGATCTCGGGCTGTGAGTCGACTGGACTATGTCTACAGCAACCGATCTGCTGTGAATTCTGTTCCGCGACTGAGAAACAACGGAATTCTGATCTCCTGCTGCCCGGAGTAACGCTCTGATCTGCAGCAAGCCTCTGCCAGCCTCCGACTGGGAAGGCTGAATCGACTCCGCTATACGGGCCGCAGCTGCTAAATTCTGAATCGGAGTCCGATATACCTGCAGGGGCGGGAAGAGCTGACATCGACTGGATTCGGGAACCCGTTGTCACGCCCGCTCGTCGAGTGCTCTCTGGAGGTTCTCCAGTCGAGTGCGCTTGGCCAAGTTTGCCAGGCGCGCGTCCTCCAAGACGCGAGCCTCGGGGGTTTCTCCAACGATAGGAGTGTGCAGCGCATCCATATTCCGGCGGCGAAGTTCTTCTCTCTGCAGCGACGTGAGAGGCTCGGGAAGATATTCCTCATGGGGACGCGACGGGTCGCCTCCTCCTGCGCCTCCGTCGGTGTGGGTAAAACCGGGGGGACTGGGCGGTCCGTCGACCATCAGAACCTCTGCCGCCGGATCACTGCTGTCGCACTTGGATGCAGTCTCTTCGGAGCAGGTCGAACAGGCCGTAGAGGGATTCGTCGGGCTCGATCGCCGCGACTTGAGGGATGGCCGACTGACGGGCCACCGCGTGTCTCACCCACCGCTGAAGTCTCGACCGACCGGAGCGCTTGCACCGGCGGGAAACGGGGAGGGAGGACAGCACGGGAGCCGACCGGTAGGGGGTCGACGGTTGCCGCAGGAGAACACCGTGGACGCACGCGCTAAAGTGCGTTGCCCCGCGGACAGGGAGTGTGTCCACGTCGAGCGGAGCCTCCTGAAGCCAGGCGGAGTCGTCGGCGATGAACGTGAGCGCGCCGAGACGGATCTCGCGGCCCTCCACCAAAACTCTGTCGAAGACCATGATAATTCGGGTCGGAGAAGAACGCAACTCCTCCAACAAAACACTAAAACACCGGCCCCATGGTGGGCGCCAACTGTCATGGTTCTAAGTCTGACAGTAATGTAGGGGGGTAAGTATGGAGAGGTGAGATCTTAGCTATGGAGAAGTTGTAAGGACGCAAGGTTTACGAGTTTAGGCCCTTCTCAGAAGAAGTAAAAACCCTACGTCTCGGAGCCCGGAGGCGGTCGACTGGATTATGTGAGTATGAGTTACAGAGGTGCGAACCCTTGTCTCGGAGGAGGGGGGTGGCTTATATAGAGTGCGCTAGGACCCCGGCCAGCCCATGTTACGAAGGGTTCAATGTACATTAAGGCAGGGCGTTACTGGTAACGCTAGTAATAAAGTGCTATGATGACCATAAAAGCTATTTAATGACCGACCGTTAGTATGCGGGGTGACTTTAGGTCTCCTGGCCGTCGAGTGGTTGGATCTTGGTCGAGTGATCGCTTCTTGGTCGAGTGACTACGAGTCTGTCGAGTGGAACACCTTCAAGTCAATTGAAAGATGATTTCTTCTAGAGATGTCCTTGGGTAGTGTAGTTAGGACAGGTCCATGACCCTACCCTAGGTACATAGCTTCATCAGTTGTTCCTCGAGCATACACCATTACATCCTTTGGTCTGACCAATACTATCACATTTTTCACATAATGGTGGAATTCCAGTGATATGGAAATTCCGATGAGTTGCTGTTGAGCCCATGAGCAGCATCTTGTCTCCTCCATGATTCATGTTGAACATTGAGCTAGTGTTGGAACTTTTGCAAGCATTGCCTTCGTGTTTAGCTCATGAGGTATATGTTTGGGTGAAAGAAGTGACTTTATCTAAGTTCACGTGCATTAGGTGTAAGTTGCCGCCATAAATTTGAGAAAGGATTGTTTTGTTTCCCTTGGAATCATCCCAAATCAGTCATGCATATGTGCGAAGTATTCTATGGTTTGGTAGATTAATTACCTCCACTCCATATGTGTTCCTAGCACACCAAGCCACTGATTGATTTATTCAAGGAGAAGAAGTTCCTTTTTAAGAGCTAACTCGGGCTTAATCAAGGACTTCGTTATCCGCAATGATGGTTCCCCACCTGAACTCGGTAGTGTTTCATTGTAAGACTACTACGTGGTCATGCTTGTCTAGGACAGCGTGTTCACATGTTTGTAGCAGAACCAACTCATGTTTTGGAGCTTACCACCGTAGTCCATTTCCCGAGAATCCTGCAACGTCATCTCGTCGACTTGTGTTGCAAACTTTGATTTTTCTCTCTAGACTTGATGAGTCTGGAATATCCTGACACCAACCAGATCTGAATCTCAGGCAGATATGATGGTTGGAACATTTTCCAAGAACTATAAAATTGGTGTCTATGTAACCGGTAAAGTGGATGTTGTGGCCAACACACACCCAGCCAGAAGACCTATTATTGTAGTATCTTGATTGGGGAAGTTGGCCACCTCCCCATAAGGATTTCGTAGGATTTACTCCAGAAGTTGTTCTTTATGGATCCTTTGTGTTCCGAAGTCCGACCACTACTTGATGGCTATTGAGGGAGTCCTGGATTAGGGGGTGTTCGGGTAGCCGGACTATACCTTCAGCCGAACTACAGGACTATGAAGATACAAGATTGAAGACTCCGTCCCGTGTCCGGATGGGACTTTCCTTGGCGTGGAGGGCAAGCTTGGCGATGCGGATATTCAAGATCTCCTACTATTGTAACCGACTTTGTGTAATCCTAACCCTCTCCGGTGTCTATATAAACCGGAGGGTTTTAGTCCATAGGACAACTTCATCATACAACAATCATACCATAGGCTAGCTTTTAGGGTTTAGCCTCCTTGATCTCGTGGATCTACCCTTGTATTGCCCATATCATCAATATTAATCAAGCAGGACGTAGGGTTTTACCTCCATAAAGAGGGCCCGAACCTGGGTAAAACATTGTGTCACTTGTCTCCTGTTACCATCCGGCCTAGACGCATAGTTCGGGACCCCCTACCCGAGATCCGCCGGTTTTGACACCGACATTGGTGCTTTCATTGAGAGTTCCTCTGTGTCGTTGCTTTCAGGCCCGATGGCTCCTTCGATCATCAACAACGATGCAGTCCAGGATGAGACTTTTCTCCCCAGATAGATCTTCGTCTTCGGCGGCTTCGCACTGCAGGCTAACTCGCTTGGTCACCTTGAGCAGATCGAAAGTTACGCCCCTGGCCATTAGGTCAGGTTTGGAAGCCTAAACTACACGGCTGACATCCGCGGGGACTTGATCTTCGACGGATTCGAGCCACAGCCAAGCATGCCGCATTGTCTCGATGGGCATGATATAGCTCTGCTGCCGAACAGCGCCTTGGACGCCGCACACGCATCAGTTCCGACCATTAATTCAGAGCCCACTGCGCCAATCGAGGATCAGCGGTTGGATGCTGCCTCGGGGGCTGCTATCTCAGAGGCGATCGAGCCGAACTCCAGCCCCGCACTCCGCATGGCCCGTGACTCCGAGGAGCCGGATTCCTCTCCGAACTCCGAGCCTCCCGCGCCCCCGCCGATCGAATCCGATTGGGCGCCGATAATGGAGTTCACCGCCGCGGACATCTTTCAGCACTCGCCCTTCGGCGACATCCTGAATTCTCTAAAGTCTCTCTCTTTATCAGGAGAGCCCTGGCCGGACTACGGTCAGCAAGGTTGGGATACGGACGATGAAGAAATTCAAAACCCACCCACCACCCACTTCGTAGCCACTGTCGACGACTTAACCGACATGCTTGACTTCGACTCCGAAGACATCGACGGCATGGACGACGATGCAGGAGACGAACAAGAACAAGCACCTGTAGGGTGTTGGAAGGCCACCTCATCATATGACATATATATGGTGGACACCCCAAAGGATGGAGATGGCGATGGAACAGCGATGGACGATACCTCTAAGAAACAGCCCAAGTGCCGGCATTAGCGGCGCCGCTCTAAATCCCTCCAAAGCAAAAACGGTGATTCCGGCACAGGAGATAACACTACTCCGGATAGCGCTGAAGAACACCCCCTCCAGCAAAATTCAGCACAGGAGGACAGAGAAGCCAGCCCTCACGAGAGGGCGGCGGACCAAGAGGTTGAGGACAATAATTATATGCCTCCCTCCGAAGACGAGGCAAGCCTCGACGACGACGAGTTCGTCGTGCCAGAGGATCTTGCCGAACAAGAGCGTTTTAAACGCAGGCTCATGGCCACGGCAAGCAACCTCAAGAAAAAGCGGCAACAGCTTAGAGCTGATCAGGATTTGCTAGCTGACAGATGGACTGAAGTCCTTGCGGCCGAAGAGTATGAACTCGAACGCCCCTCCAAGAGTTACCCAAAGCGCAGGCTGCTACCCCGACTAGAGGAGGAAGCACCTACATCACCAGCGCATGACATGGCCGACCGGCCACCTCGTGGCCGCGGCAGAGAGGCCTCTTAGCCCTCCACTCAAGCCATGCCCCGGCACCGCGTCAAGCATACTAAGGCATGGGAAAATGCGCCCGACCTGTGCGACATCCTGGAGGACAAGGCAAGGCAAACAAGATGGATCTACGGATCGCGCAGGCGCCCCACAGCACGTGACGGCGATCGTCACTCCGGACGCAATGAATCCGGCCGGGCCGAACTCAACAGACAAAGCTCCTTCGAGCTGCATCGTGATATAGCCCAATACAGAGGCGCCGCACACCCACTATGCTTCACAGATGAAGTAATGGATCATAAAATCCATGAGGGCTTCAAACCCGTAAACATCGAATCATACGATGGCACAACAGATCCTGTGGTATGGATCGAGGATTATCTCCTTCATATCCACATGGCCCGCGGCGATGATCTACACGCCATCAAATACCTCCCACTCAAACTTAAGGGACCGGCCCGGCATTGGCTTAACAGCTTGCCAGCAAACGCAATCGGTTCTTGGGAGGACCTGGAAGCCGCATTCCTTGACAACTTCCAGGGCACTTATGTGCAACCACCGGACGCCGATGACCTAAGCCACATAATTCAGCAGCCAGAAGAATCGGCCAGGCAATTCTGGACATGGTTCCTAACAAAGAAAAACCAGATAGTCGACTGTCCGGACGCAGAGGCCTTAGCAGCCTTCAAGCATAATATCCGTGACGAGTGGCTGGCCGGGCACCTGGGACAGGAAAAGCCGAAATCTATGGCAGCCCTCACGACACTCATGACCCGCTTTTGCACGGGAGAAGATAGCTGGCTAGCTCGTAGTAACAACTTAACCAAGAACACTGGTAATTCGAATACCAAGGACAAAAGTGACAGGTCGCGTAGGAACAAACAAAAGCGCCGCGTTAACAGTGACACCAACGAGGATACGACAGTTAATGCCGGATTCCAAGGCTACAAATCCGGTCAACGGAAACAGCCATTCAAAAGAAAAACTCAGGGCCCGTCCAGTTTGGACCGAATACTCGACCGCTTGTGCCAGATACATGGCACCCCTGAAAAGCCAGCCAATCAGACCAACAGGGATTGTTGGGTGTTCAAGCAGGCAGGCAAGTTAAGAGCCGAAAACAAAGACAAGGGGATGCATAGCGACGACGAGGAAGAGCCCAGGCCGCCGAACAACAGTGGACAGAAGGGATTTCCCCTGCAAGTGCGGATGGTGAACATGATATACGCAACCCACATCCCCAAGAGGGAGCGGAAGCGTGCGTTGCGGCACGTATATGCGATGGAGCCGGTCGCCCCAAAGTTCAACCCATGGTCCTCCTGCCGATCACCTTTGATCGAAGGGACCACCCCACTAGCATCCGTCACGGCGGCTTCGCCGCATTGGTTCTAGACCCAATCATTGACGGATTTCATCTCACAAGAGTCCTCATGGACGGCGGCGGCAGCCTGAACCTGCTTTACCAGGATACAGTGCGAAAGATGGGCATAGATCCCTCGAGGATCAAGCCCACCAAAACAACCTTAGAAGGTGTCATACCAGGTGTAGAAGCCAACTGTACAGGCTCAGTCACACTGGAAGTGGTCTTCGGATCTCCGGATAACTTCCGAAGCAAGGAGTTAATCTTCGACATAGTCCCGTTCCGTAGTGGCTATCACGCATTGCTCGGGCGAACCGCATTCGCAAAATTCAACGCGGTACCACACTATGCATACCTCAAGCTCAAGATGCCAGGCCCTGGAGGAGTAATTACGGTCAATGGGAACACTGAAGGCTCCCTACGAACGGAGGAGCACACAGCAGCGCTCGCAGCAGAAGTACAAAGCAGCCTCTCTAGGCAGTTCTCCAGTTCAGCCTTCAAAAAGCCGGACACTGTCAAGCGCGCCCGGAGTACCCTACAACAAGACCGCCTGGCATGTTCCGAGCTAGTGTAGCAATGCGGCCCCAACCCTAGCCCTCGCGATATAGCGAAACCAGTGCTTCGCGTACATAACTACGCTCTTGAAATACCATGGGCACAGGGGAAGGGGCACTATTACGGCACACCCGAAATACGGCTTAAACCGCACCAGGGGCTGCCGGATTCCTTCTTTTTTTCTCTTACTCTCAGGACTCCATACTTCGGACGACCCGTTCGGCAATTCAACTGCCGCACAAATAATGCAAGATCCAGGGAAGCAGACAAGCCACGCCGCATTATGGAACTCCCAGGTGGTCTCTATTGCGAGCAGTATACGTGTTTTTTAATACAATTCCGCGGCCTGCCCCTGGCCAGGACATGTTAAATAGTCCAATTTATTTCGCTTATCACACTATTTGTATGGTTCCGCTTTATAGCAGCCTTTCTATAAACAATGCATAGCTTTTTGTCTATTTTTTGCATTACCCTCTTTTTATATATATGTTTATTAATAACATGATGCATCCGTACACTATGGTACGGCAAAATACGCCAGGGGCTTCAGTACCCATCAATATGGCGTGAGAAGTCCGTCCACTTTCACAAGTGCGGCACCCCGAACTTATACCACTATATGCATCGGCTCCGAATCATGATTTGGGTCAATAGTTGGGTTTGCCCGGCTCCTATGTTTTGGTGCCTTACGTTCCGCCATATCGGCTAAGGTAGCACTAGGAGAACCACTGCGATTGTGCCCCAGTTGAGCTGGGCCAAGCACCTAAGTGGAGAAAGCTAAAACTGACTGTCATGATGAGGCGAGAGACCGGTTGCTGTTCGAGAGGTTTTTCGAGTCCTTAAAGGCTTATGTCGCTTCGAGCGAGGAACCGGCTTTGCCCGGCCAAAGCGTGGATAGCGCCCCGAACTCGGTCTTCCGAATACAAGGGGCTTCGCCAAAATTTAAAATTATAGAGTTCTATGGCTAAGTGAGAGTGTTCAAGCATTATAGTCGAATTGCCTTGTTCGTTGTGCTGACCGCCTCCCTCGACGGACCCAATCATGGGAAAAAGAGCGCTCAGGTTTATCCCGAACACCCCAGCACTAGTGGCATGGGGGCAGAAGCCGACGACTGGCCATCTCTCAATTTTTTGATAAATGGCCGCACAGAAAGTAATATTTTAAATTCAAGCATTGCTTAGCGCATATGAACAAGTTTTCAGCGCACAGGATAACACGAGCGAGTTCATTCAAAAATTACATCCTTGGTACATTCATCCGCCACAAGGCGGGCACCAGCAAGAACATCCTTGTAATAGTTTTCGGGCTTGCGATGCTCCTTCCCCGGCGGCGGCCCGTCCTTCACAAGCTTCTCACCGTCCAACTTACCCCAGTGCACCTTTGCACGGGCAAGGGCCCTACAGGCACCTTCGATGCAGACGGAGCGCTTGATGACCTCGAGCCTTGGACAAGCCTCCACCAGCCGCCGCACCAGTCTGAGGTAGCTCCCAGGAAGGGCCTCTCCAGGCCATAGCCGAACTATGAAGCCCTTCAGGGCCTGTTCGGCCGCCTTGTGGAGCTCGACCAACTGCTTCAGCTGGTCGCTCAAGGGCACAGGGTGTCCGGCCTCAGCGTACTGAGACCAGAACACCTTCTCCGTCGAGCTGCCTTCCTTGGCTCGGTAGAATGCGGCGGCATCGGATACGCTGCGGGGAAGATCTCCGAATGCCCCTGGAGAGCTCCGGATTCGGGTAAGTAACAAGTAGTTTACTTTTATATGTCTGCTTTGCATATAGAATGCCTTACCCACCGCTATCTTTTTCACCACATCCAATTGCTGGAGGGCCTTCTGGGCTTCGGCCTTGGCAGATTTGGCAGTTTTAAGGGCCGCAGCAAGCTCGAACGCTCGCGTCTTCGAGTCGAGCTCCAAACTCTCATGTTTTTGCATGAGAACCTGAAGCTCTTCCCGCACCTCGCCGACCTGCGCCTCAAATTTCTCCCACTCGGCGCGCTCCGTGGCTGCTTTCTTCTCGGCCTCGGACAGCGCCTGCTTGAGGGTCGCCACCTCAGTTGTGGCCCCTACAATAAGCAGTATACTCCTGTCATTTTTTGCAATTGCGCCTTCCTATAGGCATTTTTTCTATAAGGTATCTCTTACCTTCTTTCTCCTCGAGTTGCCGTTTGGCAAGGCCGAGCTCTTGGTCGGTCCGCTCGAGGCCCTGCTTCAGGGCACCCACCTCCGCAGTCAGTGCGACGGTGGCCAGCAGCGAAGCCTGCATACGTATATTGACTCCCTTTTAGTTAGACTCGTGCGATATTTAATAGATCCTCTATTCGGCTTTTCTTTCCGAATGCCAAACAGAGCATCAGGGGCTACTGTCTATACGGTCATATTTTTACATATTTTTACTTACCTCGAAGCCTGTTAGAAGGCTAGCACAAGCTTCATTCAGTCCGCTTTCGGCGGACCGAACCTTCTGGACCACCGTACTCATGATGGCACGGTGCTCCTCGTCGATGGAGGCGCCCTTAAGCTCCTCCAGCAGATTGTCCGGCGCTTCCGGTTGGACGGAGGACGCCGACTCAGTAGGCTTGCTCCTCTTGGCAGGAGTTCGCCTACCGCGGTCCGGAACCGTCGATGATTCCGGCGCAGTGTCCGGCTTAAAGCCGGACTTGGAGCCCAGGGGGGTCTTGTAACCTTCACTCCTGGAGTCCGGGAGGTCGCCTCGTGGCTCCTCCTGGACCACCGCCTCTCGCCCCGGAGCTTGTCGCGACGCCACTTCGGCATCATCCGCAGCACAGGGGGAAGCAGCGGGCGGAACTGAATTCACGTCTGATGAATCCAGGGAGCCGCTCGACGACTCGTCGAGCCCGTCCTTGGGCGGACTGCATGATTATATCCGACGTTAGGGAAACCTGTGCAACAAAAGGAATATCACGAGTTACTCTGGTATCCGAACACTTACGATCTCGCCGGACGCTTGGCCCTGCCCGGCCATTCCTCTTCATCCTCATCGGCGTCGGGGATGTAGTCCGGCGGAGGGGTTTTCCTCTTCTTGGACCCCTCGGCTTCCCCTACTGGGGCAGCCTTCCTCTTCTCTCCTCCCCCCGCTGGAGGGGGAGAGGTTTCTTCTTCCTCCTCCTTGTTTTCACGGGAGGAGTGTGTCTCGGACTCGTCGGACGACGAGTCCGACACCACCATATGCCGGGAACTCTTTCGAGTCCTCGTGGCCTTCTTCTTCTTGGCCTTCTTCTCCGGCACCACATAAGGTGCCGGAACCAGCAGCTTCTCTAGGAGAGCAGGGGATGGGTCTTCGGGCAAGGGAGCCAGACAGTTAATCTATCCGGACTTCTCCCGCCAATCCTGTCAAAGGTGAGGGAGTTTAGATCCTGCATAGAGTCAAACTATGAAAAAACTTAACATCCTGTAAAGGATGGAAATATCTTACCTCGCCAGCAGGACGCTGCGAGCTGAATCCGCGGTCTTCGGAGGCGGATGTGGGAGCCTCGGCGCCTTTGGTTAGCCCCTCCAGACATATTCGTACGTTGTGTCGAAGAGCCTGCTCAGAGTGCGGTGCTGCGCCGGGTTGAACTCCCACAAATTGAAGTCCCGTTCTTGACACGGAAGGATCCGGCGGACGAGCATGACCTGGATTACGTTAACAAGCTTGAGCTGCTTGTTCACCAGGGACTGGATGCATTTTTGCAGTCCGGTCAACTCTTCTTCGTCGCCCCACAACAAGCTTGTCTCCTTCCAGGACGTGAGCCGCGTAGGGGGTCCGGATCGAAATTCAGGGGCTGCGATCCACTTCGGATCACGTGGCTCGGTGATGTAAAACCACCCTGACTGCCACCCCTTCAAGGTCTCCACAAAGGAGCCCTCGAGCCATAGGACGTTGGCAATTTTGCCCGCCATGGCACCTCCGCACTCCGCCTGGTTGCCGCGCACCACCTTTGGCTTGACGTTGAAGGTCTTGAGCCAGAGGCCGAAATGGGGGCGAATGCAGAGGAAAGCCTCGCACACGATGATAAACGCCGAGATATTAAGGATAAAGTTCGGGGCCAGATCGTGGAAATCTAGGCCATAGTAGAACATGAGCCCGCGGACAAATGGGTGGAGAGGAAAATCCAGTCCGCAGAGGAAGTGGGGAAGAAATACTACCCACTCATGGGGCCTTGGGGTGGGGAGAAGCTGCCCCTCCTCAGGAAGCCGGTGCGCGATGTCTTTGGACAAGTATCCGGCCTTCCTTAATCTTTTGACATGGCCCTCCGTGACGGAGGAGACCATCCACTTGCCTCCCGCTCCGGACATTGTTGGAGAGGGTTGAGGTAGGAAGTGCGGGCTCGGGCGCTGGAGCTCGGGTGCGCAGAAGATGGATACACAAAGGAGGAAGAAGGCGTAGGTAAAAAGGTGGATCCTTGTCCCCTTATATGGGCGGATGCGGCTATGCGTCCCCACCAGCCTAGTAAAACTCGCTTGCCTCCCAAGCGCCGTGATAAGTGGCGCGGTTGGGTTACCCACGTCCGTATTAACGAGAATCCCGTAAACAAAGGGGACACGATCTCTGCTTTGACAAGACGTGCCAAGGAAGCCGCCTCGCAAAACACGCTGAGGTGGAGAAGTGAAAATGATTCGAATAAAGGCTTGGTCGTAGTGTGATGTCACGTTGTGGAATACGTCAGTAGATTAGATTGGTGTTAATATTATTCTCTCTATGGCAATACGTGGAAGCTTATTTTGCAGAGCCGGACACTACTCTTGGTGTTTACAAAACTTTTATGAAGAATTTGGAGGAGGAACCCGCCTTGCAATGCCAAAGACAATCTACACGCCGGACTCGTCGTCATTGAAGCCTGGTTCAGGAGCTACTGAGGGAGTCCTAGATTAGGGGGTGTTCAGGTAGCCGGACTATACCTTCAGCCGAACTCCAGGACTATGAAGATACAAGATTGAAGACTCCGTCCCGTGTCCGGATGGGACTTTCCTTGGCGTGGAAGGCAAGCTTGGCGATGCGGATATTCAAGATCTCCTACTATTGTAATCGACTTTGTGTAACCCTAACCCTCTCCGGTGTCTATATAAAACGGATGGTTTTAGTCCGTAGGACAACTTCATCATACAACAATCATGCCATAGGCTAGCTTTTAGGGTTTAGCCTCCTTGATCTCGTGGTAGATCTACTCTTGTACTACCCATATCATCAATATTAATCAAGCAGGACGTAGGGTTTTACCTCCATCAAGAGGGCCCGAACCTGGGAAAAACACTGTGTCCCTTGTCTCCTGTTACCATCCGGCCTAGACGCACAGTTCGGGACCCCCCTACCTGAGATCCGCCGGTTTTGACACCAACAGCTATGTTGATGCTTTAAGCATGACCGTAGTAACCAGTACATCAAGGAGAACATTAGAAGAGGAGTTCTAAATGTCTCTCGGCCGATCATCCCAATTTCGTTTCCTTGGCCTCGCTAAGGTGAAATCTGAGAAAGGGTTGTCTTTCTATGCATCTGCATTGTCCATCTCTATTCGTCAAGGTAGTAAGATGTGTTGCCAGGATCCTCGATACGGATGTTGGTAGAACCATGATGAATATGGAAATTCTCAAGTTCTTGAGAGCACGTGTAAGCAAAATGAAAGTGCAACTATCCCTAGGTGGTTTTGGTAATTCATAACAACATATAGCTCATTGAGCTAATGCTATTCCAAGATGATTATTTCAGGAAAGCTCAATGATTGGCATGGCATGGTGTGAAAGTGGAACCCTCAAAATGCTAAGGACAAAGGATTGGCTCAAGCTCAAAAGCTCAAGACTCTTCATTTTATATTTTAGTGATCCAAGATCACATTGAGTCTTTAGGAAAAGCCAATACTATCAAGGAGGGATGAGGTGCTGCTTAATGAGCCTCTTGCTTCATGTGCTTAGTGATATGCTCCAAAAACCCTCAACTACTTTCCCATATCCACATATGACCTGAACCCTAAGCCAAACTCGGTCCTACCGATTCTTCCTATCCGACGCCACCGAGTTTCACTTGTCATTAGCCACTGCCAAACCCTAGCAATTCGGTTCTACCGATAGGGATCTCGGTCTCACCGAGATGGGATTGCAAACTCTCTGTTTCCCTTCGTAACTTTTCGGTCTCACCGAAAGAGCGAATCGGTCCCACCGAGATTGCAATGTAAATTCAGTGTTTCCCCTTTGTAACTTTTCGGTCTCACCGAGTTCCACTCGGTCTCACCGAAAGAGCAAATCAGTCCCACCGAGTTTGCCTGACCAACTCTCTGGTTAGCTAATTACCAAATTCGGTCTCACCGAGTTTGTGTAATAGGTCTCACTGAGATTATGTTATGCCCAAACCCTAACCATATCGGTCCTACTGAGTTGCATGTCAGTCCCACCGAAAATCTCTAACGGTCACTAGGTTTACATTTTCGGTCCGACCGAGTTTATTGATTCGGTCCCATCCAGATGGGAAAACTGTGTAGCGGTTGGATTTTGTGTGGAGGCTATATATACCCCTCCACCTCCTTCTCATTCGATGAGAGAGCCATCAGAACACATACACCATTCCAACTCATATGTTCTGAGAGAGAACCACCTACTCATGTGTTGAGACCAAGATATTCCATTCCTACCATATGAATCTTGATCTCTAGCCTTCCCAAGTTGCTTTCCACTAAAATCTTCTTTCCACCAAATCCAAATCCTATGAGAGAGAGTTGAGTGTTGGGGAGACTATCATTTCAAGCACAAGAGCAAGGAGTTCATTACCTACACACCATTTGTTACTTCTTGGAGAGTGGTGTCTCCTAGATTGGCTAGGTGTCACTTGGGAGCCTCCGACAAGATTGTGGAGTTGAACCAAGGAGTTTGTAAGGGCAAGGAGATCGCCTACTTCGTGAAGATCTACCGCTAGTGAGGCAAGTCCTATGTGGGCGATGGCCATGGTGGGATAGACAAGGTTGCTTCTTCGTGGACCCTTTGTGGGTGGTTGCTTCTTCGTGGACCCTTCGTGGGTGGAGCCCTGTGTGGACTCGCGCAACCGTTACCCTTTGTGGGTGGAGCCCTGTGTGGACTCTCGCAACCGTTACCCTTTGTGGGTTGAAGTCTCCATCAATGTGGATGTAGGATAGCACCACCTACCCGAACCACGGAAAAAACATCCGTGTCTCCAATTGCGTTTGAATTCTCCAAACCCTTCCCTTTACATTCTTGCAAGTTGCATGCTTTACTTTCCGCTGCCAATATACTCTTTGCATGCTTGCTTGAATTGTGTGATGATTGCTTGACTTGTCCTAAAATAGCTAAAATCTGCCAAGAACTAAAATTGGGAAAAGGTTAAGTTTTTATTTTGTCAAGTAGTCTAATCACCCCCCCTCTAGACATACTTTCGATCCTACAAGTGGTATCAGAGCTTTGGTCTCCATTTGCTTTGATCTCCATAGCTTTTGGTGGTCATAGCCTTGGTTTCACAACCTAGGAGAGTATGGCGTCTAGCGAGGGAAATTATCACCGTAGAGGTCCCTACTTTGATGGTACTAATTTTGCTAGTTGGAAGCATAAAATGAAAAGGCATATTCTTGGACATAACCCTGCCGTTTGGGCTATTGTGTGTGTTGGTTTGCAAGGTGACTTCTTTGATCGGAAAGAACCAAACCGTGAAGCTACCGCGGATGAGTTGAAGATGTTTCAATACAATGCTCAAGCTTGTGATATTCTCTTCAACGGATTGTGCCCCGAAGAATTCAACAAAATCAGCCGTCTTGAGAATGCAAAGGAAATTTGGGACACTTTGATTGATATGCACGAAGGTACCGACTCCGTCAAGGAATCCAAGTTCGATGTGCTTCAAAGCCAACTTGACAAGTTCAAGATGAAGGATGGTGAAGGTGTCGCTGAAATGTACTCTAGGCTTGCTCTCATCACAAATGAGATTGTCGTCTTAGGAAGTGAAGAGATGACCGATAGATTCATCATCAAGAAGATCCTAAGAGCCTTGGATGGAAAATATGATACCGTGTGCACATTGATCCAAATGATGCCCAATTACAAAGATCTCAAGCCAACGAAGGTGATTGGAAGAATTGTTGCTCATGAGATGTCACTTAAGGATAAAGAGGAACTTCACAACAAATCAAGTGGTGCCTATAAAGCCTCATGTGAAGCCCCTACATCATCAAGTGAGAAACAAGACTTCAATGAAGAATTGAGCTTAATGGTGAAGAACTTCAACAAGTTCTACAAGAGTAGAAGCAAAGATAGAAGCTTCAAGTCAAGGTCCTACAATGACAAAAGATCTTCTAGTCGAGAGCGAAACTGCTACAATTGTGGAAGACCCGGAAACTATTCCAATGAGTGTACGGCTCCCTACAAGAGAAGAGAAGATTCTCCAAAAAGAAGAAGCAAAGAATCACCACCAAGAGAGAGAAGGAGTAGAGATGATCGTTATGAACAAAGATACTCACGGAAAAGCAAGGATTTGGAAAGGAAGGAAAAATCATCAAGGAGCTACACAAAACGAAGACATCAAGCTCATGTTGGTGAATGGGTATCCGGCTCCGACTCCGACAGCCACTCCGAGAGAAGTTATCACTCCGACTCCGAAGATACTCAAGATGAAGGTGTTGCCGGTCTAGCACTTGTGTCAACCGACTCCTACGACATATTTGACTCACCAAATGAAGGAATTGGAAGATGCTTCATGGCCAAAGGTCCTAAGGTAACACAGCCCGAGTATGTTGATTTCAATAGTGATGAAGATGACTTGTTAGGTGATGATTCGCTTGTTGACAACTCTAGTGATGAATACTATGATGAAATGTCAATTAATCATGCTAATCAAGATAAAACGAATGACAATGATAAGGAGAAGATTGAGGCTCTAACTAAAGAACTAAACACTCTTAAGTTAGCTCATGAAACTATCTTCGAAGATCATCGAGAACTTTTAAGAGCTCATGAGAAATTATGCTTTGAAAAGCTCAATCTTGAGCAAGAGCATGAGTTCTTAAAAGCAATCAATGATGATCTCCGCAAGAAAAGTTCTTCTTACATTGCCAAGCGTTTACTCTTATCCACTTACATGCCTCAAGTCAAGTCTAGTAACAAGAACAAGAAAGATTCTTCCTCTAGCAGTAACAATGATCATGCTAAATCCAATATTGTTGCTTCTAGTAGTTCTCTTGATTCCACTAATGATTCTCTTAGCCAAGTTACACTTGAGCAAGAAAATAGTTTATTGAAGGGAATTATAGAGAAAGGAGTGTACAAAAGCCTTGCCGGGAGTAAGCAATTCGAGGAAATTGTGCGCAAGCAAGGAATGCACCGGAAGAATCAAGGTGTTGGTTTTGAACGAAAGTTCAATGCCAATGGAGTTGAGTGGGAAGAAGATCAATACCCCAAGACAAAGTTTGTTCCTCAACAAGAGAAGTATGATACTTCTTTCAAGGGGACACAAGCTCAAGATGATCTTCCACCACAAGACTACAAGCAAAAAGGCAAGGACAAGCTTCAAGAGGAAATTGATGCATTTGAAGAAGCTCCTAAGACCTTAGTCAAGTGGATTCCCAGGACTACTTCAAGTTCCACTTCATCAAGTACGACTACAACTCCAAGGATTCCCATCAAGATGATTTGGATCCAAAAGAAGAAGAACTAGAGAGTTCTTGAGGGTGACTCCGCCAACATACTTCACTCTTATCATTTTGGCAAGAACAAGTGCAATCAACTTCCACATCTTGCACTAGTTCAAGGAGTCACAAACCCTCTTGTTGGTAAGACAAGGGACAAGGTAACCTAAAAGTTTTCATGGACATCATCTTTTGTGTGCATCACTCTATGTCTATGGATATCCTTGTTTGTTCCTTGTGGGACTAACCCATGTAGGTATTGAAAGTGCAATTCACTCAAATGGATAGCTCCAAGAGATCTACATCAACATTGAGCATCCACATCTTCAACATCTACATGAAGTCATCATCGACAAAACCCAAGGTTAGTTCATCCCTCTTAGGGGGGATATCACATCTAGGGGGAGCTTTACTCTAAGACTTGAGCTAAAGCAACTCTAAAGATGTGAACACAACAATGCTTTATGTAAAAGTGGTAACCCCACTTGAGCTTAAACGATGAGTATGACCTATGATCAAGTGCTCTCACTTGACTCCTAAGTCAATATACTCATATATAGATGACCTTGTCATCGCAAATTGCTTGATAGATGCTAGAATTGGTTGTGCATGCCTTGCCACATATTTCATTTGCCATCTTATTATGTGAGCATGCTGGTTGCATATTTTACTCATTCGAGGACATCCACTTGTTGTTTTGATTGTTTGGCTTTATTTTCTTTTGCCAACTGGATGGACAAGAATGCCTAAGAACCTCCTCTAGCTATCTATGCTTTTCTCGTCTCAAACTCTATTCATGCTGCATCACAAAATTTGATCAAGTCAGATTCGAACCACTCTGTGTGAGGAGCGCTCGGAGTCCCCGATTCGTCATAGACTTAAACTTCTAAAACCTCTTTATGATTCTCGGTCTGACCGATACCCCACTTTGGTCCTACCGAGATCATCAAGTTGATCTAGGTTTTCGATCTCGGTGCAACCGATTTGAACATTTTGGTCACATCGAGTTTCAGTAACTGCCTGCAGTTATGAATCTCGGTGCCACCGAGTTGTTCCACTCGGTCACACCGACAGGGTCGGGCTATATATAGTCACGGGCAAAATTCGCCCGCGTGATAGCCTGCTCTGCCAACGTGGTCTCCGGATCGTCTTCTCGCTGCCAGCCGCCTCCAGTCGCTGGTCTCCGTCGCCGTCAACGGGTATTCTGCCCCGCCGTTGCCGCCGTAGCAAGTCTCCGCCGAACTAGGGTATGGACTTGATCTTTGTGCTATTCCCCAATCCAATTCTCAGCACATTGTGATCATCATGATTCTTGGCACGATTGAAACACTCCTATCCAGTCAATATGCCCGTAGATTAGCTTTGATTCAAAAAATTTAGGGTTAGGTTTCCGCCGAAACCATCTCGGACCCACCAAGTTGAAAAACTCGGTCCCACCGATTTGGCTTATGCCATTGCACAAGTGAGACTCGGTCTGACCGAGAATTACTTATCGGTGTGACCGATTTTGGAACTCTGTGAAACCCTAGCAGTCTCGGTGCCACCGAACTGTGACTCGGTCCTACCGAGTTCACTAGTTTAGGTTCCAAAACTGCTTCGGTATCATCGAGTTTGAAAATCGGTAGATACGAGATGATTTCAGTGGGAAACTAAAACTAAGTTTTTGGATCATTCTTTTGCAAAAATCTTTGCATTTTGTGATGCTCATCTATTCTACCTCATCTATAATCTGTTCACAGGGTCAGCAGTCAGAGCTTGCAGCATGTCAGACCAGAGTGACAGCCAGAATGTGTCAGAAGAGCAAGTGGTGATGAGTGAGGGCACTAGTCCCTCCAGCTCTTCAGATGAGGGCAGCAGGAGCACTCCTAGCAACTTGCCAAAAGCGGCCACGAGACAAAGGAAGAAGAGAACTTCTAATTCTAAAGATGAAGATTATGTGGCAGAGGAAGAGGCCACTTCAAAGAGATTTGAGCCAGCTCAAGGCACCAAGCCAGGCCTGAAAATCAAAAGGCCAGCAGGCAGGCAGCCCATGTCAAAGGCTAGAGCTTCAACTGAGAAGCCTGCACCCAAAGAGCCAGTTGTCGCTGCAGAAAGCAAGAAAAGGAAAGGGTCAAGAAGACCGTAGCCAGAGTGCTAGGAAAGGCTTCCATCATGGAAGAGGAAGAGGAAGAAGAGGTAGCTGCACCAGCACCCAAGGCACCCAAGTTGATGGGTGATGCCATAAGATCAGGGGCTACTGCATCTAAGCCCAAAGCTGCCTCCAAGCCAAAACCCAAGAGGAACACAAGGAGCATTCCTGCAGCTGAGAAGAACAAGGCCCCAGTGCCTGAGACTGTTGCTGAATAAGAGGATGAAGAGCATGTTCTGAGAAAGCTAAAGCCCAAGATCCCAGACCACAACGATGCTCATCCTGTGGCTGAGGACATGAAGCTCAGGAGAGATTCAGGGCTGAGGAAGTGGAGAGAAGCAAACCCGTATGCTTCAAGGAGAAGGACTGCTGTGGACTACAGATTTCACACCAAGGAGCAGCATGACTTCTATGAGACAGTGTTGCTTGATAAGAAGCCAATAGTCTGTGATATGAGATGGGTTGACTGGCAGTACATTAAGGACAATGAGGAGCACTATCCTGGAGTGCAAGACAGCTTCATAGCTTGTGGAGTAGCTGACTTTGTTGGGCAGAAGCTCACAAAGTGGAACGAGGAGCTTATCATGCAGTTCTACTCCACGGGACACTTTTATTCAGATGGGAGGATCACATGGATGTCTGAGGGTACAAAGTACCAATCCACAGTTGCTAAGTGGGCACAGATCATTAATGCCCCAGAGGAGCATGATGATGACTTGGACATATATGCCAAGGAGAAGATGGACCACAACTCTATGTCCAATATGTACAAGGAAATTCCAAATGAAGCACTTGACACGTTCAAATTTGGCTCAGTGCACTATCTTCTGTCAGGATTGCCAACCATCAATTGGATATTGAGGCACACCTTATTGCCCAAGTCTGGAGATCACAAGATGATCAGAGGCCATGCTATCAACTTGCTACATGTGTTTGATGTGCCTCAGAAGTTCAAAGTGATGAGCCTCATAGTGGAAACTATCAAAAGGACTGCAGCTGATCAAAAGAGAAGTTGCGGATATGCCCCTCACATCCAGGAGCCCATTAACTCCAAGATGGGCACGGGCATATATTTATTGGACAAAGAACATTTGCCCATCCGTCCAGATTTTGAGAACAATGAAGTTGTGATGACTGAGAACGAGCCATCGTCTGCACAAGCTTACGCAAAGAAGGAGAAGGCAAGGAAGGAGAAAGCTACCAAGATGCCAACTCAAGAGGAGGCATCTGAGTATTTCTTGAAGACCAAGCAAGAGCAGCTTGGTTACCTGATTGCATCCACCCTGCGGATTGAGCAAGGACTAGCCACCCTAACTCAAAACCAGGCAAGCCTAGAGAGAATCATGGAACAAAAGTTCTATGACTTGGATGTCAAGATAACGGAGATTCAGTCTGCAGTGGAGCAGCTCCAAGATGATATGCAGGAGAGCAGAGGCAGGACTACCACTCATGCCTTTGCCAGAGTGCCAAGAGGTCCAAGGTCGTCTGCCGTGCCAGTTGCTGACACCAGAGCCACTACTTCAGCACCAGCCACAGCCTCAGTTCCACCAGCTCCAGCATCTACTTCAGCTCCAACTCCAGCGTCTACTTCAGCATCTACCGAAGCCTTCGTCCTTGGAGTGATCCGGACTCCACCACCACCAAAAGATCAAGCCTGAGCGTCGATCTAGCACTATGCATTTTCTAGGAACTTTTTGGTAACTTGTTGCCAAAGGGGGAGAAAAATGTATAGATCATAGGCTTCGAGAGAGAGTGTGTTGCTTTTCTCTCTTGCTTTATTTGGTGGTTTTTCAAACTTGTTTGCTTTTGAGTGCTTGAGATACTACGTCATTATTTGTGAGACATTGATGATCATGTGTTTGATCATAAGCTACACTTAATGCTTGATGAATGCTATTATCTTATCTATCTTATGTGATCTTTCACTATTCTTGGTGATGAGTGCATGTATTTCATTCTTATCATTTTAAGCGCTCCACCAAGATGTATGTGACATGGAAGAGTAACCCATGACTCTAACTCCTTGTGCATTTGCAGTCCAAAGCAAATTTTAAATATGCACAAATTTAGGGGGAGCTCTTACTTATCACATACTTCTCAAAGCGACGATATATTTCATGCTTATTATCATTTGTCGAAGCTTTGATCTATATGTTGTCATCAATTACCAAAAAGGGGGAGATTGAAAGTGCAACTATCCCTAGGTGGTTTTGGTAATTCATAACAACATATAGCTCATTGAGCTAATGCTATTCCAAGATGATTATTTCAGGAAAGCTCAATGATTGGCATGGCATGGATGTGAAAGTGGAACCCTCAAAATGCTAAGGACAAAGGATTGGCTCAAGCTCAAAAGCTCAAGACTCTTCATTTTATATTTTAGTGATCCAATATCACATTGAGTCTTTAGGAAAAGCCAATACTATCAAGGAGGGATGAGGTGTTGCTTAATGAGCCTCTTGCTTCATGTGCTTAGTGATATGCTCCAAAAACCCTCAACTACTTTCCCATATCCACATATGACCTAAACCCTAAGCCAAACTCGGTCCTACTGATTCTTCCTATCCGGCGCCACCGAGTTTCACTTGTCATTAGCCACTGCCAAACCCTAGCAATTCGGTTCTACTGATAGGGATCTCGGTCTCACCGAGATGGGATTGCAAACTCTCTGTTTCCCTTTCGTAACTTTTCGGTCTCACCGAAAGAGCGAATCGGTCCCACCGAGATTGCAATGTAAATTCAGTGTTTACCCTTTGTAACTTTTCGGTCTCACCGAGTTCCACTCGGTCTCACCGAAAGAGCAAATCGGTCCCACCGAGTTTGCCTGACCAACTCTCTGGTTAGCTAATTACCAAATTAGGTCTCACCGAGTTTGTGTAATCGGTCTCACCGAGATTACGTTATGCCCAAACCCTAACCATATCGGTCCTACCGAGTTGCATGTCAGTCCCACCGAAAATCTCTAACGGTCACTAGGTTTACATTTTCGGTCCGACCGAGTTTATTGATTCGGTCCCGCCGAGATTGGAAAACTGTGTAATGGTCGGATTTTGTGTGGAGGCTATATATACCCCTCCACCTCCTTCTCATTCGATGAGAGAGCCATCAGAACACATACACCATTCCAACTCATATGTTCTGAGAGAGAACCACCTACTCATGTGTTGAGACCAAGATATTCCATTCCTACCATATGAATCTTGATCTCTAGCCTTCCCAAGTTGCTTTCCACTCAAATCTTCTTTCCACCAAATCCAAATCCTATGAGAGAGAGTTGAGTGTTGGGGAGACTATCATTTGAAGCACAAGAGCAAGGAGTTCATTACCTACACACCATTTGTTACTTCTTGGAGAGTGGTGTCTCCTAGATTGGCTAGGTGTCACTTGGGAGCCTCCGACAAGATTGTGGAGTTGAACCAAGGAGTTTGTAAGGGCAAGGAGATCGCCTACTTCATGAAGATCTACAGCTAGTGAGGCAAGTCCTGTGTGGGCGATGGCCATGGTGGGATAGACAAGGTTGCTTCTTCGTGGACCCTTTGTGGGTGGTTGCTTCTTCGTGGACCCTTCGTGGGTGGAGCCCTGTGTGGACTCGCGCAACCGTTACCCTTTGTGGGTGGAGCCCTATGTGGACTCTCGTAACCGTTACCCTTTGTGGGTAGAAGTCTCCATCAACGTGGATGTAGGATAGCACCACCTATCCGAACCACGGGAAAAACATCCGTGTCTCCAATTGCGTTTGAATTCTCCAAACCCTTCCCTTTACATTCTTGCAAGTTGCATGCTTTACTTTCCGCTGCCAATATACTCTTTGCATGCTTGCTTGAATTGTGTGATGATTGCTTGACTTGTCCTAAAATAGCTAAAATCTACCAAGAACTAAAATTGGGAAAAGGTTAAGTTTTTATTTTGTCAAGTAGTCTAATCACCCCCCCCCCTCTAGACATACTTTCGATCCTACACAAAATCATCCATTGCGTTGTCTTCAACCAGGTAGTCCACATCATTCATTCTAGTTCGAGTATGCCATTTCTTCGAGCTCCTTCACATGATCGTTTGTGATTGCCTGAGGCTGGTATAAAGAGTTTCAACGATCTTTGTATCAAAAGTAATTCTCTTTGCCACTTAAGGGAAATGCTCTACGAGTCACCTTTCCCTAAGGTGTCCCGTTATGGAATCATGGCAGTTACCTCCTCGCTACTTTGAAACGATGCACCATCCTACTCCAGCATGGAATTGTTGCCTACCAATTTGAACCCTTGTCATCTATTACCTTCCATCTCTCTCGATGTGTGTTTTGCCACATAGCTCCAGAGATGTTACTAAGTCTCATTCCATGAGTTGATCCTATGATCATTAAGATGATCCTAAGTTGCTCGAACCGCAGGAAGGTCGATTCTTCTTAAATTCTCCCTTTCTACTCGTTGGCATGTTGGATGTAGTTCTCAAAGCAAGACGTCGAGATCAAGGTGATGCAATGAATCAACATCCTCGAGAAAGACATCTGGATCGTGAAGATTGTGTTAGCTTGTGTCCCTCTGTCTTCTTACCTCACGACTTGAATCTCGGGACGAGATTCTTGTTTAGTAGGGGTGAGCTGTCACATCCCTAGCTTCTGGTGTTGCCTAGTGTTTGCATCTTGCTTGCATCATGTTTAAATTTCTGAAAGTTGAATTGGGGAAAGCTGAAAGCCTCACAAATCATTTCAAAAAAAATGATCAACATTAAAAATTGCTTCAAATAAACCCAAGAAAATGTTCTTGTTAAAGCTATAAAAATATTGACAAGAGGTAAAATTCAAACCAATATTTTTGGAGTCACAGAAATATTTATTTTGGGCATTTGAGTTAATCCAATAATTATTTGCATTGGATTTATATAGGTGATATATTAACTATATGTCCAATAATTCTGATAATTGTTGAGGGGCTTTGGAATAATCCATTTAGTCCCTGCAAAAATTGTCAGAAGCAGAAAAAATAGTTTGGTTCAAAAACCAAATTAAAACAAATGTCAGAAATAGAAAAACAGAATAAATTAGAAAGGACAGAGAGAGAAGCCCAGCCACTTACCTGGAGCTGGCCCAGTTGGCCCAGCCCACCAGCCCCCTGCCAGTCGTCTCCTAGCTTCTGCCAGGAGGATGACGCCGTGTCAACGCGCGCGCAACCGAGCTCCACCTCCTGCTTCCACCTCCTGCTCCCCTTCGCCCTGTCCTCGCGACGCCACGGAGACGCCTAGAGACCCCTGTCCTCTCTCTCCCTCGCCCGCAACCTCTCCCCTTCCCTCTGCTCTCTCTCCCTCTCACCACCGAACGCCACCGTCACCGCCGTTCGCCGTACCCAAGGCCAACGACCACCCCTCGCCCTACCACTGAGCCTAGGAGCTCCGCCGCGTCTGCCTTGCCCTCTCCACCGAGATACGCAACGCCCGGAGGCCCTGCTTCATCGCCACCGTCGTTGTCTTCACCGACGGGCACTGAAGATCGCCGGCTCCGATTCAGCGCGTCCAGAGCTTCCCCGACTTCGTCGTCTTCCCTGCTAGCCCCCCGTGAGCTCTCCTACGTTTCCCCTCTCTCCCCGTGGTTTTCCCGCACTGTCGCCGTGCTAGCCACCGTACCGAGAGCCGCCGTCCGCCATGGACGCCGGGCATGGCGCTGCCGTGTTGTTGCGCTCAGTCCGACAAGCCAAGCGAGCTCCTAGATGCCCCAGGAGTCCGTATAGCCCCTCAGCCAGCCCCTAGCGCTCCGTAGCCTCGCTCCGCCCAAACCCGTAGCTCCGGCCGCCGCCCAAGTGGTCGCTGTCGTCGACCCCGGCCTCCCTGTGCCCAGCTACGTGCGCCCCTAGATGCGCGGGAGCACGGGCTCCCTCCTGGTGCCTTCAGCGCGACCAGTCGCGGCCTGTAGCCCCGCCCCGACCAACTCCGGCGAGATCCCGCCGCTGCTGTGGTCGCCGGCGTCACCTGCTGACGTGGCGACGGTTTATTTAGCACTAATAACCACGCTAAACACCCCCAGGGCCACTGCCATGTGGGCCCCAGTGCATTTTTAGGTTAGATCAATTTTCTGTTTAGATTAGTGATAACCCTGTGGCCCACGTGTCGGCGTTGACTTTGACCTAGTCAGCGTTGACTGGACCCACCTGTTTGTGGGACTAACCAGTGTGAGTCACTGACATGCAGGTCCCACTGGTCAGGTTTGACCTGGACCGGGTCTGTTGACCTGCTGAGGTCAGCATGACGCAATGCTGACGCAGTAATAGGTTTTTCTGGATTTTTTTCTTACTCAGGAAATTCCAGAAAATAGTATAAACTTCTAAAATTCATAGTAAATCAACCGTAACTCCAAATGAAATAAATTATATATGAAAAATTATCAGAAAAATCCAAAGAATCTGAATATGGTATTTTCATGCATGTTTGAACAAGTTAACCTCACTGAATAGGACAATTCATGATTATGGAATAATTGGTAATAGGTTTGGAGTTGGAATTTGATATAGTTTTGAATTCCACTTCAATTAAAATGACTTTCTGTTGCATTAGCCCAAAACACATTCATATTGTCATGTCATAGCATGCATCATATTGTTGCATATCGTCATGTGTTGATTTTGTTCTTTCTCAGTTGCCGGTGTTTGTCCCCCCCCCCCCTTAGTAGACATTGATCTAGCGATAAATTTGATGACACCGATGAAGAGCTATACTATCTTCAGAAGTGCTAGGCAAGCAAAACCCCTTGTTCATTCCGATACAATCCCACTCTCTCGCTCCTGCTCTCTTTTACTGCATTAAGGACAACACCGATTCAACTGTTACATGCTGCGGTAGTTGAACCCCTTTCCTCTGCATGACCTGTCATTGCCACAGTAAATAGATGAAACCCACTAGCATGAGTAGGAGTTGTTTGAGCCCTGATGTGCCTACTCATTCATGCTTGTTGGCATGCCTGCTACTGCTTAGAGTTGAGTCAGGTCTGATTCATCGGGAATGAATTGGAATGTGGTGAACATGTTCTACCGTTGAGAGCTAAGCGTGTGAACACGATTTGGTAAAGGTAGCGGTGAGAGGCCATGTAGGAGTACATGGTGGGTTGTCTCATTGCAGCCGTTCTCAGGAACCGAGTTCTGTGTTTGTGATCCATGAACAGCTACTACCACGCATTGGAATGCTTAAGTGCCCCTCTCGACTTATTAATCAACCTGATCTCTGTCCAGGAGTTGCAACTAGTTTCTGGTGTTTGTAGGTAGTGTTAGTAGTCTACCAAGTGGCACCCGGTACAAGTGGGCTTGGGACAGACTAGGCACAGTGGCACGGTGTACCAAGTGGCACCCGGATGGTGGGCTTGGGAACCCTGCTCACATCGTTTGGGGCCGTGAGCGACACCCCGGCCGGATCTCCTTGCAGATGGAACCCGAATAGGCGATAAACCTGGACTAGAGACTTGTTGGTTAGTCAGGTCGTGGCCAACTCCCTCGCCAGGCTTACGCTTGAAGGTTGCCGAGATACACGATGTGTACATGGTGGTAAGTGGAGAGAGCATCTATGAAGAAGTACACCCCTGCAGGGTTTATCATTATCTATTCGAATAGCCGGATTCCTCGGATATGGAAACTTGGACCCCTTGCATAGTTCATAGACAAGCGAAAGTGGATACTCTAAAATGCGCAAGATAAGTGTGAGTGCTATGGATGGCGTTCTCGCAGGGAGACGGGAGCGGATCCATAGTGGTGTATTGGTATGGTGAATTTGTGGACTCGTGTGCGCCACCTCAAAGAGTTACTTGCAGTCGTAGTTCAGGATAGCCACCGAGTCAAAGCTGGCCTGCTGCAGTTAAACTCCACCACCCCCTTTGTTGATACCGATGCATATGTAGTTAGTTCTGATGTAAGTCTTGCTGGGTACATTTGTACTCACGTTTGCTCATTTTATGTTTTGCAGAGAGACTTCAGTCCCGCTAGTAGTTCCGCTTGGACTTCGACGTTTAGCTTGCTACCTCAGCTACGATCTTGTACCTTGGGAGGGTCTTGTAGATAGTCCGGCTTCTCTGCCTTTTTCATTTGTAGATTTCTGTACTCAGACATGTTAAGCTTCCGCATGTGCTTTGACTTGTATGCTCTGAATGTTGGGTCATGAGACCCATGTTTGTAATATCTCGCTCTTCGGAGCCTAATGAATAAATACTTGAGTCGTAGAGTTATGTTGTGATGCCATGTTGTATTTACACATAAAGAGCATATTGTGTGTATGATTGAAATGCTTGGTATGTGTGGGATCCGACAACCTAGTTGTTTATCTTTGGTATCCTCTCCTATGGGGAAATGTAGTCTTGTGCTTCCATGAGCCATAGTAGTCTGCTACAGCCCGGTTCACCGGAGTCCTGCTAGCCCAGCACTACTTCTCAGGACACTTGACTGGCCGGCATGTATTTCACTTCGTTCCTGTGTCTGTCCATTCGGGGAAATGTCACGCAGTGACATCCAGAGTCCTGCCTAGCCTGCTACAGCCTGGGTTCCCGGAGTCCTGTTAGCCCAGTGCTACAGCCCGGATTCACACGCTGTTGACCGACATGCTCGATGTGATACATGTATGCCTGTCCCCATAGGTTGGTGTCGCTTTGGGTTCACGACTAGCCATGTCAGCCCGGGTTCTCTGTCATATGGATGCTAGCGACACTATCATATACGTGAGCCAAAAGACGCAAACGGTCCCGGACCATAGTAAGGCGACACCCGTGGGAATACCGTGCGTGAGGCTGCGAAGCGATATGAGGTGTTACATGCTAGATCGATGTGACTTGGAATCGGGGTCCTGACATATTCCAGCTATCATCAAATCAAGATGGCAGAATCATACCAAGCCGCAACGGCATTTATCACACCATACGGCCCATTCTGCTTCAACACAATGCCCTTCGGGCTGAAAAACGCCGGCACAACATATCAGCGCATGATTCAAACATGTTTGGCAACCCAGATCGGCAAAACAGTGGAGGCATATGTAGATGATGTGGTCGTCAAAACAAGACATGTAGAATCTCTAGTAGACGACTTGAGGCTCACATTTGATAACCTCCGAACATACGACATCAAGCTCAACCCGAAAAAATGCGTTTTCGACGTTCCAGCCGGAAAGCTCTTGGGCTTCATTGTATCCGGTAGAGGAATTGAAGCAAATCCAGCCAAGATCCGAGCTTTGTCGCAACTGCATATACCAAAGGACCTCAAACAAATACAAAAGTTAACCGGATGCGTGGCGGCTCTAAGCCGCTTTATCTCCCGCTTGGGAGAAAAAGCCCTACCCCTTCACCGCCTACTTCGGCGCACCGAACACTTCGAATGGACGGATGCAGCCATGGCCGGACTCGACGAAATAAAAGCCATATTGGCAACAAACCCAGTCCTGGCCACGCTAAACATTGGCAAACCAATGCTATTATACATTGCAGCAACACATCAGGTTGTAAGCGCAGTGCTCGTCGTCGAACGAGAAACGGATGGACACAAATTCCCCCTTCAAAAGCCAGTCTATTATGTGTCCACTGTCCTCACTCCCTGCAAATCACGGTACCCGCATTATCAAAAGATTGCGTACGCGGTATTCATGGCATCCCGGAAGCTACGACACTACTTTCAAGAGTGTTCAATAACAGTAGCCTCGGTAGTACCACTTAACGATATTATAAACAACCGTGACGCAATGGGCCGGATTGCAAAATGGGCCATTGAGCTCCTCCCGTTCGACATAACTTATAAGCCACGGCGAGCCATCAAGTCGCAAGTCTTGGCCGACTTCGTCGCAGAATGGACGGAGGCCGAACTCCCTAAAGAGTACGGCACATATTCAAATTGGATCATGCATTTCGACGGCTCCAAGATGTTGGCCAGACTGGGAGCTGGCGTCGTTTTGACGTCCCCCACAGGAGACACAGTTCAATACGTACTCCAGATTATGTACACGGACTCCAACAATGCAGCCAAATATGAGGCCCTTTTACATGGTCTCCGGATGGCAGTATCCATGGGCATTCAACGCCTAGAGGTGCGTGGGGACTCGGACCTCGCAATATCCCAAATAAATGGAGACTTCGATGCCAAGGATCCAAAAATGGTAGCCTACCGCAATGCCGTCCTAAAAATGTCAGCTCGGTTCGAAGGGCTTGAATTCCATGATGTAGCCCGGGAAAATAATCAGGCGGCAGATGTCCTGGCACGCATCGGCGCAAAACACGATGTAGTCCCCCCCAACATCTTCTTGGAAAGGCTATTCAAGCCATCCATAGTATGGGAAGGGGAGCCGAACAATGACAGCCCAGACCCAACCGCACTGCCCGATACCGAACATTCCGACACAATCGGAGGCTCTGCCAATGAAATAACCCATTCAGCCCACGTAATAATGGCCGTTATCGCCTCGTGGATGGAACCATTCCTCGCCTACCTTACTAGGCAGGAACTCCCTGTGGACCAAAATGAGGCACGCTGCATAGTGCGGCAATCCAAAGCCTACAAAGTCCACGAGGGAGAGCTTTATAAGAAAAGCACTACCGGAGTCCGTCAAAGGTGCATCTCCGAAGAGGAAGGGCGGAACCTCCTGGCTGAAATTCATGCCGGACTCAGCGGTCATCATGCGGCAGCTCGGTCCCTTGTAAGCAAGGCCTTCCGTACAGGCTTTTATTGGCCGATGGCCCGGGCAGACGCCCAGGACTTAGTCCAACGATGCACCGGTTGCCAGCTCTTTGCAAACCAAAGCCATATGCCACCCACCGCCCTCCAAACTATCCCCATCACTTGGCCCTTCGCGGTCTGGGGGCTTGACATGGTTGGACCCCTTAAAGGAGGAACCCACAAGCAAAAATACTTAGTGGTCATGGTGGATAAGTTCACCAAATGGATAGAAGCCAAGCCTGTTAAGATGGCCGAATCCGGACCGGTGATAGACTTTATATCCAGGGTTTTACACTGTTACGGCGTCCCCCACAGCATCATCACTGATAACGGCACGAACTTTACTGCCGACGAGGTAAAACTCTGGTGCAAAAACATGGGCATCAAGCTCGATTATGCTTTCGTCTATCACCCACAAACTAACGGCCAGGTCGAACGTGCAAATTGTCTTATCATGAGCGGCATCAAACCCAGATTAGTGCGGTCCCTCAAGGAATCTAACACGCACTGGGTAGAGGAGCTCGACTCCGTACTCTGGGGGCTGCGGACCACGCCGAATCGCACCACCGGATACACACCATTCTTTATGGTGTACGGCGCAGAGGTAGTTTTGCCTTGCGACGTAATTCATGACTCACCTCGAGTGCGCATGTACGAAGAAAGAGAAGCCGAGCTCGATCGGCAAGACAGTTTGGACGCATTGGAGGAGGAGTGTGACGTGGCAAAAGCCCGTTCCGCATTCTATCAACAGCAGGCTCAAAGATACCTAAGCAGAGAAGTACGGGCCAAAAACTACAACGTTGGCGAATTAGTTCTACGCCTGTTGGACAAGAAAAAGGACAAACTCAAGCCCAAGTGGGAAGGTCCCTTCATGATCGACCAAGTCCTGACTGGTGGAGTGTACCGCCTGCGAGATGCATCGGATAACCGACTCGAGCCGAACCCATGGAACGCAGCCCGTCTCCGAAGATTCTATGCCTAGCACTGGACTCTGTGTTCGTCTCCTTCCTCTGTCCATTTTTTATATACTGTCTTTCTTACATTTCTCTCCTTCTCCCTTTCCTTTCTCTCATAGCCCTTAAAGGCTCATCAAATGGTGTGCTATTCGCACTCATTAAACCTGGGGCTTCTTTTAACAGAAGCTTATTTATACGGGCTTCATTCCCAACACATGTGTTACACTTCCGCATGTACCTTTTATTTCACCATTATATGCATCGATATGACTTAAGTTTTGGCCAAGCTGGGTTGCCTGGCTCCTGTGCTTACCCCTACGTTCCCGATTGTTCGGCTAGGCGGTAAAGGGAGCACCTCTGTGATTGCTACTGCCGGATAAGCCGGATGTGTACCTCAGACTGGGTGAAGCCGAAAGCTAGTGTTCTTAAGGGAATATTCGGTCGGTGATCTAAAAGATGATCTTTTCATTTATCTATTTATTTATGTGCCCCCAGATGCTTTTTTCCGCGTCTTTTTCGCGGAATGGGCATGCACTTTAGGGCATGCCTCCCAGGGAAAGGAACCCCTAACGGAACTATTCTCCCTGGAAAATGTTTATTACTAACCATGTAATATAACATAACTAGTCGGGCACTTGTCTATTCACGCACTAATGACCCCTATGCCTGGTCTCCATGCATTCCCCGGTTCTTATATAACCGCATGGGAATTCGGACACACTCCGGACCGTCAGGTCCCGAGGCTGAAGCAAAAAGGTCGGCCATGACAAACGATCTACAATCCGGCTAGAAGGCATTCTAAATGTCAATTACATTACATAGTCATTTGACTGATTGTATTCCTCTTCAATACCATCTAACAGGCTGTCTAATTTACAGTCCTGCTGGGAATACTTTGCGGCCAATTCTACTTGGCCGTACACTAAGCTTACAAGGATCTCCTTCCCATCGGGCCCCACAAGACCGACCTCGGCCATATGATTGGGGTCAACCTTTGTGTACCGCGTCTTCACCATGGCCCGGGCCTCCCTATCGCCTTGACGGCATGCCGATATCTTCCACAATCGGAAGCGCTTCCGTGCTCCCCTTAGCTTCTCCGCAAGCTCTCCAAGACCCTCGGGCATGGAGATGGATGGCCACAGGGCCTGGGCGACGCCTTCAATTGCCTGCCGAACTCAATCGAGCAGTTGCGAGAGCTCGGGAAGAAGGTCACCCGTAGAACCGGGCATCTCCTCTGCAGGACGACCTGTTAGCACACCTACAGACATTGCTCTGTTAGTCGACTTCCCCGCCGAACTTTCTTTCAAAGGTTCGTTCAAGCACTTACTAAAAATGCCGTGCCGAAGCCGCTGATTCTCCTTAACGGAGTCTGACAGCTGGGCACAAACATCTTTCAGCTTGACGCCCAGCTTGGTGTTGGCATCTTGGAGATTGTTCTTCTCCCGCCTCACCTTTGTCAGCACCTTCTCACCAGCCTTTAGCTGGCGTAGGAGGTGTTGTTGTTCCGGATTCAATCCGGCTCCATCTGCAATTTCATTTGTCAGATTCGCACCCATGCCGCGCTTCGCAAAATACTTATCTTTCGAAGTGTATATTACCAGAGGGGGTCTCCTTGGGCTCCCCTGCCGCGGCTAGTGCGGCCTCAAGTTGGGCTTTGCAATCTTCCAGCTCCTTGGACAGTAGGGAATTCTTTTCCGTAAGAACCTGCATAACAAATGATCCTTAAATCAGTTATTCTAACTGTCTCAAGTCTCGAGGGCTACTGGTATATATATATATATAATTACCAAAATTTTCTTACCCGTATGTCTTTTACATATTGCTCCGTGGCTCTGGCTAGACCATTTTGAGCGGCACGAAGGTACGCATCTCCTGAATTAAAGGCATCTAATGCCTCTTGGGAGAAACAAGCATCGCGAAGAATTGTCCGGCGATGCCTGTGGTTCATGGCACTCTCCACCTCAGAGTTGACGGCAGACAACCTGTCCACATCCTCCATCGGAGGAGCGTCCGGTGCACGCCTTGTGTTCACCCCCGCCTCCGTACCAGGCTTTGGAGCCTGGCTGGTGGAGGGGCGGTTGGCAGCCTCTCCGGGTATAGTCCGGCGAGGTCTCTTTGTCCTGAAAAGAGCATGAGTGTTAATATGCCTCGCAGGTGTAACACTTGGGATAAGGGGGTGCGCCATACCTTTGCGCTGACGCCTCGGTCCGGACTGCACCTCTTTTCTGCCCACGGGGCCCGGCGGCCCCTCGCTGGCTTGCCGCCGCAGGTTCAGCCTCCCGTCTCAAAAACCTCCCCTGCAAAGCTCGGTTGTAATCAGGAAACTGAAAACACGAGAGGGCGGACACCTATTCGGGGTACTGGGACTTCGATCTCAGTTACCTGGGAGGCCGGGATTAGCCCTGGGTAATCGGCCGTAATGGCCACCAAGGCGTTGTCCTTGCTCAATTGATGGAACACTCCATCAATCAGCTCCACAGATATGTCCGGATCCTCTTGAGAGGCCGGGTCGAAGGACCTTCCTGTGTCCTCGGGTTGTGGCGGAGGGCTGTTTATTTCCTTAACAGCTCGGCGCAGTTCCTGCGTTGAAGTCGTTAGACTAAATATTTAACAATGGGAATACAAAACAAATGGGCAAGTAAATGCGACCGCTTACCCAGCTTGGGGGATTGTGCATAGAGAATCCACCTTGTGGGTTGACGCGGAGAAATTCCTCCTCTTCTCCCTTATACAAAGTGGACAAGATCTTTAGTAGAGCGGCAACTGAATCCGGCCCCTTACGGCCGTAGCGGGCGGCGTCGTCCTCCCCATTGAAGTCCCACATGGGGTGGCTTCTATACTGAAGCGGCTGCACCCCCCGCATGATGCATTCGGCCATAACCCCGATCATGGTCAGTCCGGAATGGGCTAACAATCTTATTCGGCCCATCAGGTAAATGACGTCCCTGTCACTTTCCCTCTAAGGGCTCCGTGGACGCCAGCTTAGGCGCTTCTTTAAGGGAGCAATGTCGAACTCAGGGAGGCCGATCCGAACAGGATCCGGCAGCGGGACGTCCTCTATGTAAAACCATTCCGAAGGCCAGTCTTCGGACGATATCCGGTCCCGGCGATGCGCCACACTTAGGCTCCGCCCACTTGATACATTGACCCCTCCTTAGAGCGGGGCACAAGGCAGAATAACCTTTTCCATAGCTCGAAATGAGCCTCAACACCCAAAAACAGCTTGCAGAGGGCTACGAATCCCGCGATATGCAATACGGAGGCAGGCGTGAGATTGTGTAGCTGGAGGCCGTAGAACTCCAGCAGCCCCCGGAGAAATGGATGGATTGGAAATCCGAGCCCTCTTATTAAATAAGGGACAAGGCATACCCGCTCTCCTTTGGAGGGATTAGGGGCACTCTTCGCTTGCTTTCCGCCGTTATAGATGGCAAGACCGGCTCGAACCGGGATCATATAGGCCGAGGGGAGAAATCCCTTGGTCTGCAGCGTCACTAACTCGCTATGCGGGACGGAGCATCTCTCCCAATATCCAGGCTGAGGGATGGAAGGGCGAGAGGAGGAGTTGCTATCGCTGGACATGGTGGAATGGACCTTTGTCGGATGCGCTCTGATGAACACTTGCAAAGGGGGGAAGATGTGGTTTGGATCTAAATCCGCGTCCCCTTAAATGGGCAGCTCATTTACGCGGCTAGGGGTGTGAATGAAAAAACACTCAGACTTTTCATATTCGTTTCACACGTGGGAGATGCCCATTATTGGGCGTAGAAGCCAAGGAGCGCAACATTTGCAAGAAACTGGACTTTATTCAATAGGTACACGGAATTTGAAGGAGAACCCGCCTTGCAATGCCGAAGACAATCTGCGCCCCGGACTCATCGTCATTGAAGCCTGGTTCGGGGGCTACTTAGGGAGTCCTAGATTAGGGGGTGTCCCGATGGCCGTACTATACCTTCAGCCGGACTCCTGGACTATGAAGATACAAGATTGAAGACTTCGTCCCGTGTCCAGAAGGGACTTTCCTTGGCGTGGAAGGCAATGAAGGAAATATGCCCTAGAGGCAATAATAAAGTTATTATTTATTTCCTTATATCATGATAAATGTTTATTATTCATGCTAGAATTGTATTAACCGGAAACATAATACATGTGTGAATACATAGACAAACAGAGTGTCACTAGTATGCCTCTACTTTACTAGCTCGTTAATCAAAGATGGTTATGTTTCCTAACCATGGACAAAGAGTTGTTATTTGATTAATGGGATCACATCATTAGGTGAATGATCTGATCGACATGACCCATTCCATTAGCTTAGCACCCGATCGTTTAGTATGTTGTTATTTCTTTCTTCATGACTTATACATGTTCCTATGACTATGAGATTATGCAACTCCCGTTTGCCGGAGGAACACTTTGTGTGCTACCAAACATTACAACGTAATTGGGTGATTATAAAGGTGCTCTACAGGTGTCTCCAAAGGTACATGTTGGGTTGGCGTATTTCGAGATTATGATTTGTCACTCCGATTGTCGGAGAGGTATCTCTGGGCCATCTCGGTAATGCACATCACATAAGCCTTGCAAGCATTGCAACTAATGAGTTAGTTGTGAGATGATGTATTACGGAATGAGTAAAGAGACTTGCCGGTAACGAGATTGAACTAGGTATTGAGATACCGACGATCGAATCTCGGGCAAGTAACATACCGATGACAAAGGGAACAACGTATGTTGTTATGCGGTCTGACCGATAAAGATCTTCATAGAATATGAAGGAACCAATATGAACATCCAGGTTCCGCTATTGGTTATTGACCGAAGACGTGTCTCGGTCATGTCTACATTGTTCTCGAACCGTAGGGTCCGCACGCTTAACGTTACGATGATAGTTTCATTATGAGTTTATGTATTTTGATGTACCGAAGGTTGTTCGGAGTCCCGTATGTGATCATGGACATGACGAGGAGTCTCGAAATGGTCGAGACATAAAGATCGATATATTGGAAGCCTATATTTGGATATCGGAATCGTTCCGGGTGAAATCGGGATTTTACCGGAGTACCGGGGGGTTACCGGAAACCCCCCGGGGGTTATTGGGCCTACATGGGCCCTAAGGGAGAAGAGGAAGGGAGGCAAGAGGTGGCCGCGCGCCCCTCCCCTCCCTAGTCCAAATAGGACAAGGAGAGGGGGGTGGCGCCCCCCCCCCCCTTTCCTTTCCCTCTTCCTCCTCTTTCCCACTTCTCCTTCTCCAACTAGGAAAGAAGGGAGTCCTACTCCCGGTGGGAGTAGGACTCCCCCTTGGCGCGCCCTCCTTGGCCGGCCGCCCCCTCCCCTTGGCTCCTTTATATACGGGGGCAGGGGGCACCCTAGAACACACAAGTTGATCTTCGTGATCGTTCCTTAGCCGTGTGCGGTGCCCCCCTCCACCATATTCCACCTCGGTCATATTGTAGCGGTGCTTAGGCGAAGCCCTGCGACGGTTGAACATCAAGATCGTCACCACACCGTCGTGCTGACAGAACTCCTCCCCGAAGCTTTGCTGGATCGGAGCCTGGGGAGCGTCATCGAGCTGAACGTGTGCCAAGAACTCGGAGGTGCCAGAGTAACGGTGCTTGGATCGGTTGGACCGGGAAGATGTACGACTACTTCCTCTACGTTGCGTCAATGCTTCCGCTTCGGTCTACGAGGGTACGTAGACAACACTCTCCCCTCTCGTTGCTATGCATCACCATGATCTTGCGTGTGCGTAGGAATTTTTTTGAAATTACTACGTTCCCCAACAGTGGCATCAGAGCCTAGGTTTTATGGTTTGATGTTATATGCACGAGTAGAACACAAGTGAGTTGTGGGCGATATAAGTCATACTGCTTACCAGCATGTCATACTTTGGTTCGGCGGTATTGTTGGATGAAGCTACCCGGACCGACATTATGCGTACGCTTACGCGAGACTGGTTCTACCGCCGTGCTTTGCATACAGGTGGCTGGCGGGTGTCAGTTTCTCCAACTTTAGTTGAACCGAGTGTGGCTACGCCCGGTCCTTGCGAAGGTTAAAACAGCACCAACTTGACAAACTATCGTTGTGGTTTTGATGCATAGGTAAGATTGGTTCTTGCTTAAGCCCGTAGCAGCCACGCAAAACTTGCAACAAACAAAGTAGAGGACGTCTAACTTGTTTTTGCAGGGCATGTTGTGATGTGATATGGTCAAGGCATGATGCTAAATTTTATTGTATGAGATGATCATGTTTTGTAACCAAGTTATCGGCAACTGGCAGGAGCCATATGGTTGTCGCTTTATTGTATGCAATGCAATCGCCCTGTGATGCTTTACTTTATCACTAAGCAGTAGCAATAGTCGTAGAAGCATAAGATTGGCGAGACGACAACGATGCTATGATGGAGATCAAGGTGTCGCTCCGGTGACGATGGTGATCATGACGGTGCTTCGGAGATGGAGATCAC
Organism: Triticum dicoccoides; assembly: GCF_002162155.2. Lineage (NCBI taxonomy): Eukaryota > Viridiplantae > Streptophyta > Magnoliopsida > Poales > Poaceae > Triticum > Triticum dicoccoides. The sequence goes on from NC_041384.1 coordinate 51,831,528, forward strand.
AAGCACAAGATGATGATGGCCATATCATATCACTTATATTGATTGCATGTGATGTTTATCTTTTATGCATCTTATCTTGCTTTGATTGACGGTAGCATTATAAGTTGATCTCTCACTAAATTTCAAGATAAAAAGTGTTCTCCCTGAGTATGCACCGTTGCCAAAGTTCGTCGTGCTCAGACACCACGTGATGATCGGGTGTGATAAGCTCTACGTCCATCTACAACGGGTGCAAGCCAGTTTTGCACACGCAGAATACTCAGGTTAAACTTGATGAGCCTAGCATATGCAGATATGGCCTCGGAACACTGAGACCGAAAGGTCGAGCGTGAATCATATAGTAGATATGATCAACATAGCGATGTTCACCATTGAAAACTACTCCATTTCACATGATGATCGGTTATGGTTTAGTTGATTTGGATCACGTGATCACTTAGATGATTAGAGGGATGTCTATCTAAGTGGGAGTTCTTAAGTAATATGATTAATTGAACTCTAATTTATCATGAACTTAGTCCTGATAGTATTTGCATATCTATGTTGTAGATCAATAGCTCGCATTATTTCTTCCCTATGTTTTATATGTATTCCTAGAGAAAACTAAGTTGAAAGATGATAGTAGCAATGATGCGGACTGGGTCCGTGATCTGAGGTTTATCCTCATTGCTGCACAGAAGAATTATGTCTTTAATTAACCGCTAGGTGACTGGCCTATTGCAAGAGCAGATGCAGACGTTATGAACGTTTGGCTATCTCAATATGATGACTACTTGATAGTTTAGTGCACCATGCTTAACAGCTTAGAATCGGGATTTCAAAGACGTTTTGAATGTCATGGACCATATGAGATGTTCCAGGAGTTGAAGTTACTATTTCAAGCAAATACCCGAGTTGAGAGATATGAAGTCTCCAACAAGTTCTATAGCTAAAAGATGGAGGAGAATAGCTCAAGCAGTGAGCATGTGCTCAGATTGTCTGGGTACTACAATCGCTTGAATCAAGTGGGAGTTAATCTTCCAGATAAAATAGTGATTGACAGAATTCTCTAGTCACCATCACCAAGTTAGTAGAACTTCGTGATGAACTATAATATGCAAGGGATAACAGAAACAATTCCCAAGCTCTTCCTGATGCTGAAATCGACGAAGGTAGAAATCAAGAAAAGCATCAAGTGTTGATGGTAAACAAAATCACTAGTTTCAAGTAAAGGGACAAAGGGAAGAAAGGGGAACCTCAAGAAGAACAGCAAGCAAGTTGTTGCTCAAGTGAAAAAACCCAAGTATGGACCTAAGCCTGAAACTGAGTGCTTCTATTGCAAAGGGACTGGTCACTAGAAGCGGAACTACCCCAAGTATTTGGCGGATAAGAAGGATGGCAAGGTGAACAAAGGTATATGTGATATACATGTTATTGATGTGTACCTTACTAGAGCTCGCAGTAGCACCTGGGTATTTGATACTGGTTCTGTTGCTAATATTTGCAACTCGAAACAGGGACTACGGATTAAGCGAACACTGGCAAAGGATAAGGTGACGATGAGCGTGGGAAATGGTTCCAAAGTCGATGTGATCGCGGTCGGCATGCTACCTCTACATCTACCTTCGGGATTAGTATTAAACCTAAATAATTGTTATTTGGTGCCGGCGTTGAGCATGAACATTATATCTGGATCTTGTTTGAGGCGAGACGGTTATTCATTTAAATCAGAGAATAATGGTTGTTCTATTTATATGAGTAATATCTTTTATGTTCATGCACCCTTGAAGAGTGGTCTATTCTTGATGAATCTCGATAGTAGTGATACACATATTCATAATGTTGAAGCCAAAAGATGCAGAGTTGATAATGATAGTGCAACTTATTTGTGGCACTGCCGTTTGGGTCATATCGGTGTAAAGCGCATGAAGAAACTCCATACTGATGGACTTTTGGAACCACTTGATTATGAATCACTTGGTACTTGCGAACCGTGCCTTATGGGCAAGATGACTAAAACACCATTCTCCGGTACTATGGGAGAGCAACAGATTTGTTGGAAATCATACATACAGATGTATGTGGTCCGATGAATGTTGAGGCTCGTGGCGGATATCGTTATTTTCTCACCTTCACAGATGATTTAAGCAGATATGGGTATATCTACTTAATGAAACACAAGTCTGAAACGTTTGAAAAGTTCAAAGAATTTCAGAGTGAAGTTGAAAATCATCGTAACAAGAAAATAAAATTCCTGCGATCTGATCGTGGAGGAGAATATTTGAGTTATGAGTTTGGTGTACATTTGAAACAATGTGGAATAGTTTCGCAACTCACGCCACCCGAAACACCACATCGTAATGGTGTGTCCGAACGTCGTAATCGTACTTTACTTGATATGGTGCGATCTATGATGTCTCTTACAGATTTACCGCTATCGTTTTGGGGGTTATGCTTTAGAGACGACCGCATTCGCGTTAAATAGGGCACCATCAAAATCTGTTGAGACGACGCCTTATGAACTATGGTTTGGCAAGAAACCAAAGTTGTCGTTTCTTAAAGTTTGGGGCTGTGATGCTTATGTGAAAAAGCTTCAACCTGATAAGCTCGAACCCAAATTGGAGAAATGTGTCTTCATAGGATACCCAAAGGAGACTTTTGGTTATACCTTCTATCACAGATCCGAAGGCAAGACATTCGTTGCTAAAAATGGATCCTTTCTAGAGAAGGAGTTTCTCTCGAAAGAAGTGAGTGGGAGGAAAGTAGAACTTGATGAGGTAACTGTACCTGCTCCCTTATTGGAAAGTAGTACATCACAGAAACCGGTTTCTGTGACACCTAAACCAATTAGTGAGGAAGTTAATGATGATGATCATAGAACTTCAGATCAAGTTACTACTGAACCTCGTAGATCAAACAGAGTAAGATCCGCACCAGAGAGGTACGGTAATCCTGTTCTGGAAGTCATGCTACTAGATCATGATGAACCTACGAACTATGAAGAAGCGATGGTGAGCCCAGATTCCGCGAAATGGCTTGAAGCCATGAAATCTGAGATGGGATCCATGTATGAGAACAAAGTGTGGACTTTGGTTGACTTGCCCGATGATCGGCAAGCAATTGAGAATAAGTGGATCTTCAAGAGGAAGACGGACATTGATAGTAGTGTTACTATCTACAAAGCTAGAATTGTCGCAAAAAGTTTTTCGACAAGTTCAAGGTGTTGACTACGATGAGAGTTTCTCACTCGTATTTATGCTTAAGTCTGTCCGAATCATGTTAGCAATTGCCACATTTTATGAAATCTAGAAAATGGATAAACAAAACTGCATTCCTTAATGGATTTATTAAAGAAGAGTTGTATATGATGCAACCGGAAGGTTTTGTCAATCCTAAAGGTACTAACAAAATATGCAAGCTCCAGCGATCCATCTATGGACTGGTGCAAGCATCTCGGAGTTAGAATATACGCTTTGATAAGTTGATCAAAGCATATAGTTTTATATAGACTTGCGGTGAAGCCTGTATTTACAAGAAAGTGAGTGGGAGCACTACAACATTTCTGATAAGTATATGTGAAAGACATATTGTTGATCGGAGATAATGTAGAATTATTCTGCAAAGCATAAAGGAATGTTTGAAAGGAGTTTTTCAAAGAAAGACCTCGGTGAAGCTGCTTACATATTGAGCATCAAGATCTATAGAGATAGATCAAGACGCTTGATAAGTTTTTCAATGAGTAGATACCTTGACAAGATTTTGAAGTAGTTCAAAATGGAACAGTCAAAGAAGGAGTTCTTGCCTGTGTTACAAGGTCTGAAGTTGAGTAAGACTCAAAACCCGACCACGGCAGAAGATAGAGAGAGAATGAAAGTCATTCCCTATGCCTCGGCCATAGGTTCTATAAAGTATGCCATGCTGTGTACCAGACCTATTGTATACCCTGCCCTGAGTTTGACAAGGGAGTACAATAGTGATCTAGGAGTAGATCACTGGACATTGGTCAAAATTATCCTTAGTGGAATAAGGATATGTTTCTCGATTATGGAGGTGACAAAAGGTTCACCGTAAAGGGTTACGTCGATGCAAGTTTTGACAATGATCCAGATGACTCAAAGTCTCAATCTGGATACATATTTAAAGTGGGAGCAATTAGCTAGAGTAGCTCCGTGCAAAGCATTGTTGACATAGAAATTTGCAAAATACGTACGGATCTGATTATGGCAGACCCGTTGACTAAACTTCTCTCACAAGCAAAACATGATCACACCTTAGCACTCTTTGGGTGTTAATCACATAGCGATGTGAACTAGATTATTGACTCTAGTAAACCCTTTGGGTGTTGGTCACATGTCGATGTGAACTATGGGTGTTAATCACATGGTGATGTGAACTATTGGTATTAAATCACATGGTGATGTGAACTAGATTATTGGCTCTAGTGCAAGTGGGAGACTGAAGGAAATATGCCCTAGAGGCAATAATAAAGTTATTATTTATTTCCTTATATTATGATAAATGTTTATTATTCATGCTAGAATTGTATTAACCGGAAACATAATACATGTGTGAATACATAGACAAACAGAGTGTCACTAGTATGCCTCTACTTGACTAGCTCGTTAATCAAAGATGGTTATGTTTCCTAACCATGGACAAAGAGTTGTTATTTGATTAACAGGATCACATCATTAGGTGAATGATCCGATTGACATGACCCATTCCATTAGCTTAGCACCCGATCGTTTAGTATGTTGTTATTGCTTTCTTCATGACTAAAACATATTCCTATGACTATGAGATTATGCGACTCCCGTTTGCCGGAGGAACACTTTGTGTGCTACCAAACGTCACAACATAACTGGGTGATTATAAAGGTGCTCTACAAGTGTCTCCAAAGGTGCATGTTGGGTTGGTGTATTTCGAGATTAGGATTTGTCACTCCGATTGTCGGAGAGGTATCTCTGGGCCATCTCGATAATGCACATCACATAAGCCTTGCAAGCATTGCAACTAATGAGTTAGTTGTGAGATGATGTATTACGGAATGAGTAAAGAGACTTGCCGGTAACGATATTGAACTAGGTATTGAGATACCGACGATCGAATCTCGGGCAATAACATACCGATGACAAAGGGAACAACGTATGTTGTTATGCGGTCTGACCGATAAAGATCTTCGTAGAATATGTAGGAACCAATATGAACATCCAGTTTCCGCTATTGGTTATTGACCGGAGACGTGTCTCGGTCATGTCTACATTGTTCTCGAACCGTAGGGTCCGCACGCTTAACGTTACGATGATAGTTTCATTATGAGTTTATGTATTTTGATGTACCGAAGGTTGTTCGGAGTCCTGGATGTGATCATGGACTTGACGAGGAGTCTCGAAATGGTCGAGAGATAAAGATCGATATATTGGAAGCCTATATTTGGATATCGGATTCGTTCCGGGTGAAATCAGGATTTTACCGGAGTACCGGGGGGTTACCGGAAACCCCCCGGGGGTTATTGGGCCTACATGGGCCCTAAGGGAGAAGAGGAAAGGAGGCAAGAGGTGGCCGCGTGCCCCTCCCCTCCCTAGTCCGAATAGGACAAGGAGAGGGGGGCGGCGCCCCCCCCCTTCCTTTCTCTCTTCCTCCTCTTTCCCACTTCTCCTTCTCCAACTAGGAAAGAAGGGAGTCCTACTCCCGGTGGGAGTAGGACTCCCCCTTGGCGCGCCCTCCTTGGCCGGCCGCCCCCTCCCCTTGGCTCCTTTATATACAGGGGCAGGGGCGCCCTAGAACACACAAGTTGATCTTCGTGATCGTTCCTTAGCCGTGTGCGGTGCCCCCTCCACCATATTCCACCTCGGTCATATTGTAGCGGTGCTTAGGCGAAGCCCTGCGACGGTTGAACATCAAGATCGTCACCACGCCGTCGTGCTGACGGAACTCCTCCCTGAAGCTTTGCTAGATCGGAGCCCGGGGAGCGTCATCGAGCTGAACGTGTGCCAAGAACTCGGAGGTGCCGGAGTAACGGTGCTTGCATCGGTTCGACCGGGAAGACGTATGACTACTTCCTCTATGTTGTGTCAACGCTTCCGCTTCGGTCTACGAGGGTACGTAGACAACACTCTCCCCTCTCGTTGCTATGCATCACCATGATCTTGCGTGTGCGTAGGAAATTTTTTGAAATTACTACGTTCCCCAACGGGCAAGCTTGGCGATACGGATATGTAGATCTCCTACCATTGTAACCGACTTTGTGTAACCCTAACCCTCTCCGGTGTCTATATAAACCGGAGGGTTTTAGTCCGTAGGACAATATACAATCATACCATAGGCTAGCTTCTAGGGTTTAGCCTCTCTGATCTCGTGGTAGATCTACTCTTGTACTACCTCCATCGAGAGGGCCCGAACCTGGGTAAAACTTCGTGTCCCTTACCTCTTGTTACCATCCGGCCTAGACGCACAGTTCGGGACCCCCTACCCGAGATCCACCGGTTTTGACACCGACAGCCGGATCCCAACCCGGCAAACGACAAGAAAAAAGCACTTACTGGAGAAGGACTCTTCCAGGTGCTGCGCTTCAAGCAACATACCACGCCGCTCCCGTTCGATGGCGCGGTCGTGCTCCTTGAGCGCCTTCTCTAGATCGGCCGCCTCGGCAAGGGCCGCCTTCAGCTCGGCGTCCTTGTCTTCGGCCGCCTTCTCGGCCACCTCGCGGCGACGGGCCTCGTCCTGACGGGCCCCCTCAGCCGTGGTGACCTGCTCCCGCAGGCGATCCACCTCGTCCTGGAGCCGCCCCTTGTCGTCGGCCAGCTGGCCGCGCTGCTGGTCTGCCTCCACCAGGGCCTGATGCGCCTCCGCCACCTTGGCGGCTTCCGCCTTAAGGTGCTCCACCTCAGCCTCGAGGTGGCTCTTGTGACCCGCCAGCTGCTGATGCAGCCGGTTGGCCTCGTTAAGAGACCGCCGAGCCGCGGCCGCCTCTGCCCTCGCCTGCGCTGCTTCAACACCAAGACAGCCGGTGTCGGCAACGAGCCGGTTGTAGTGATGACCGGCCCGGAGCAAACGAGTCCGCCAGGACAGCACCTCGGCTGCGAAAAAGAAGGACTCAGCAGAAGAAAAAAGTAAGACTTAAGATTTGGTCCAACTACTGCGTAGTTGGCCTAAATCTCGGGGGCTACACCCAATGGGTGCGCTAGCGCGCCCCCACTAGAAAAGAGCACAAGAATACCTGTGGCTACGCGGAGCTCCTCCTCCTTGAAGGCAAGCTACTCCTTGAGCTCCCGGTGCTTGCCCAGGAGACGATTGAAGGCGGCGACCCGGAAGGCGTCGAGATGCTGAAGAAAGCAGAAATCAGAACAAGGCCAACACTCTAAAGATTCGACCCAACTACTACGTAGTTGGCCCGAACCTCGGGGGCTACACCCAGTGGGTGCGCTGGCGCGCCCCCATAAAGAAGAAATTACAAGAAAACTTACTAGAACGGCGCGCTCCAGGTCACGCGTCCGCTCCACCTCAGCCTGGGCGAAGGCTTCGAGCCGTTCCGTCCGGCCTTGCAGGCGGCGACTGACGGCATCCAGCGCCGCCTCCTCCTGGGTCTGAGGCTCGAAGACAACGATGCTCCCGCTCCGCGCCGGCTGCGGCACGGTGTCACATCCCTAGCTTCTGGTACTGTCTGGTGTGTGCATCATGTTTAAATTCAAATGAAATTTGAATTGAGGAATTTTCAAAAGCCTCAAGAAACCTCTAAAAATAACCAACAATTAAATCTTCTCAAATGTGTCCAAGAAAATGTTCCTGTTATTCCATGGAAATATTGGTAAGAGGTAAAATTTAAACCAATATTTTTGGAGTCACAGAGATAATTATTTTGGCCATTTGAATTAATCCAATAACTATTTGCTTTGGATTTATATTTAATATATATTAAATATGACTCCAATAATTCTGGAAGTTTGTGAGTGGCTTTGTATATATTTTAGCAAGCCACATAAAAATCTACAGAATTTATTTAAATGATTTAGTTGCTAAACTAAATCAAAACAAACTACAGAAAATAGAAAAAAAGTAAAAGAAAGAGAGCAGAAGGACTTACCTGGCGCCACTTACCTGGCCCAACACTGTGCAGCCAGCAGCGGCCCAGCCCACCACTTCTCCCCCCCCCTTGTCGCCTTCCTCCTCGCGCCAGTAGGCGCAGGCGCGTGGCCGGAGCGCGCGGGCACACGCCCAGGCCACCTCCTGCCTCCCTGCTTGCCTCCGCTACTCCCTGGAGACGCCACGCGGCTCCCTCGACCCTCCCTCACTCTCCCGCGTCTCTCCCTCCGTCCCTATCCCCCTCTGCTCCCTCTCCCTCTCTGCCCGAGCGGAGCCCGTCGCCACCGACGCCGTTCGCCGCGGCCACCAGCCACCCCCTCGCTCCCTCTATGCATCCCTGAGCTCCGCCCTGACCCCGTGGAGCTACACACGCGATGCACGCGACCAGAGGAGGCCGCAGTCGACCGGAGCGTCGTCGTCTTCATCTCCGGTGCCCGGAGATCGCCGTCGTCAATTCGCCGTTGCAGAGGCGTCCCCGAGCCCACTCAGCGTCTCGTCCGACTCCCCGTGAGCTTCTCTTCTCTTCCCCTCACTCCCCGCACCTGATTTCGTCCCCTAGCTCCATCTTCCACCACGGCCGAAGCTCGCCGCCGCCGTGCCTCGTCGCCGTCGTGGCCAGAGCCACTGTGGCTCGAAGCCGGGCACACCATCGTGCTCCACACCTCACCAGGAGCACGTAGCACGCACCAACACCTCCCCTAGCGCCCTGCATCGCCTAACCCGCCGTTGGCCGAACTCCGGCCGCCGCTCACGAGCTCGCCGTCGTCGGTACCGGCCACCACAGGCACGGCCACCACCACCATTCGATGCGCACCAGCAAGGGCTCTCCAACGAGCCCAAGCACAGCCTCGCCCGTGCCCTGTAGCGCGTTTCCGGCTCGCGCCGCCGTCTCGGGCCTCGCCGGCGTCATGTCGCCGGTGGGTTTGACCCCACTGACCCGGGATTTGACCCTGCTAATTAACCCTGTGACACTGACAGCAGGGCCCCACCTGCTAATTAATCCTAGATTAGTTTCTGTTTAGTTTTTAACTAATCCTAGTGGCCCCACGCGTCAGCTTTGACTAAGCTGACGTGGCTGTTGACTGGGCCCACATGTCAGCTACACTAATCAGCCCCAGTCACTGACCAATGGACCCCACTGGTCAGGTTTGACCACCAGCAGCGTTTGTTGACCTGCTGACGTCATAGTGACGCAATGCTGACGCAATAAGTATTTTCTGGATTTATTAATATTCAGGAAATTCCAGAAAATGCCTAAAACTTCTAAAATTCATAGAAATTCAACCGTAGCTCCAAATTAAATAATTTATATATGAAAAATTATCAGAAAAATTCAAGGAATCCATATGTACCATTTTCATGCATGTTAGAACAACTTATAGCTGCTGTTTAGCACAAATCAATTAAATGGCATTTGAATAATCACATATGGAGTTTGAATTTGAATCTTGTATTCAAACCAACTTCATTTAATCTGTTGCTAGTTGCATTAGCTCAAAACACATTCATTTTGCCATGTCATGATCATGCATCATATTGTGCATTGCATTGATTGTGTTTCCTTCTGTGTTGCCGGTATTTGTCCCCTCTCGATAGACGTGATACCGATGATGTGGTCGTTGACACTGATGAAGACTCAATGTTATCTTCAGAAGTGCCAGGCAAGCAAAACCCCCTTGTTCATTCTGATACAATCCCACTCTCTCGCTCCTGCTCTCTTTTACTGCATTAGGACAACACCGATTCAACTGTTACATGCTGCGGTAGTTGAACCCCTTTATCCTCTGCATGACCTGTCATTGCCACAGTAAATAGATGAAACCCACTAGCATGAGTAGGAGTTGTTTGAGCCCTGTTGTGCCTACTCATTCATGTTTGTTTGTCATGCCTGCTACTGCTTAGAGTTGAGTCAGGTCTGATTCATCGGGGATGAATTAGAGGTGTGTGAACATGTCCTACTGTGTGTGAGCTAAGTGTGTGAACACGATTTGGTAAAGGTAGCGGTGAGAAGCCATGTAGGAGTACATGGTGGGTTGTCTCATTGAAGCCGTCCTCAGGAACTGAGTTCTGTGTTTGTGATCCATGATTCAGCTACTACCATACATTGGGCCCTGAAATATGACCCCGCTCGACTTCTTATTCACCCTTGTCCTCTGTCCAGGAGTTGCAAGTAGTTTCTGGTGCTTGTAGTATGCTGGAGGCCGTGGACAGCGCTGACCGTAGGGGTGGGCTGTGATGCGGTAGGCACGTGGCCGGGTAAACCGGGCACCCGTTTGGTGTCACGGAACCCTGTTCACATCGTTTGGGGCTGTGAGCGAAACTCCGGCCGGATCTCCTCATGGATGGAACCCGAATAGGCAATAAACCTGGACTAGAGACTTAGGTGTTTAGGTAGGTCGTGGTCTACACCCACGTCGGCTTTCGCTTGAAGTCTGCCGAGCACATGTCGTGTGCAGACGCTAAGTGGTGGAAACATGTATGAAGAAGTACACCCCTGCAGGGTTAATATCATCTATTCGAATAGCCGTGTCCGCGGAAAAGGACTTCTGGGTTGCTTATATCAGTTCATAGACAAGTGAAAGTGGATACTCTAAAATACGCAAGATAAGCGTGAGTGCTATGGATGGCGTTCTCGTAGGGAGACGGGAGCGGATCCATAGTGGTGTATTGATATGGGGAATATGTGGACTCGTGTGCGCCACCTCAAAAGAGTTACATTGCAGTCGTAGTTCAGGATAGCCACCGAGTCAAAGCTGGCTTGCTGCAGTTAAACCCCACCATCCCCTTGTTGATAATGATGCATATGTAGTTAGTTCTGATGTAAGTCTTGCTGGGTACATTTGTACTCACGTTTGCCTATTTTATGTTTTTGCAGAGAGACTTCGGTCTCACTAGTAGTTCCACGTGGACTTCGACGTTTAGCTTGTTACCTCAGCTACGATCTTGTGCCCTCGGCAGGATCTGATAGATAGTCAGGCTTCTCAGCCTTTTTCATTTATAGATGTCTGTACCCAGACATGATAGCTTCCGCTTGTGCTTTGACTTGTATGCTCTGATTGTTGGGTCATGAGACCCCTGTTTGTAATATCTCGCTCCTCGGAGCCTATTGAATAAGTACTTGTGTCGTAGAGTCATGTTGTGATGCTTCGTTGTATTTGCACATATCGAGCATATTGTGTGTATGCTACTGAAATGCTTGGTATGTGTGGGATCTGACTACCTAGTTGTTTATCTTTAGTAGCCTCTCTTATCGGGGAAATGTCACGCGATGAATACCGGAGTCCTGTTAGCCCGCTACAGCCCGGTTCACCGGAGTCCTGCTAGCCCAGTGCTACAGCCTGGATTCACTCGCTGATGACCGACACGTTCGATGCTGGGTCATGGATGCCTGTCCCTGTAAGTCTGTGCCACTTTGGGTTTACGACTAGCCATGTCAGCCCGGGCTCCTTATCATATGGATGCTAGCGACGCTGTCATATACGTGTGCCAAAAGGCGCAAACGGTCCAGGGTAAAGGTAAGGCGACACCCGTGGGAATACCGTGCGTGAGGCCGCAAAGTGATATGAAGTGTTACATGCTAGATCTATGTGGCATTGAGTCGGGGTCCTGACAGCGTTGGTATCAGAGCTTGACTGCCTGTAGGATTACCAAGCCAAACTGGTCGAAGTTGAGTCTAGAAATTCTTTAGTTATATAAGGGAATTGATTGTGGGATGGAACGTAAGGCTCTTTTTACTCCTTATACCTCATGCCCTTCTGATCTGAGTCATCTTATCTTTCCTACGGGGTTAAGGAACTAGGTCTTCTCATCTATCTATCAGGATCACGTGTTACTAATCAGTAGACTTATAAGATTGTTGGATTTAAGTCTCAGTTCAGTTCCTACTACTTCCGTATGTTAATTGTTGATCTCGGAACCTTGATATTGTGCTTCTGAGTGGTTATGCCACCATTTTTGTGATTGTCTCAAATCTTTTTGAGCAATTATAGCCGTTATGCTGTCCGAGTCATCCCAGGTTTCTAAATAGTCCGATGCATTTGCAAATCCCTTCCTTCTGTTTCCGATGTTCCCATGGGCCAGATTAACCACACTAATCGGTGTGTTGAGGTAATTATTGCCTCGACATATATGTTGGAATTATTATTATGACCCTAAGTGCTTAGGGGATCATCTAGTGGTCTAGCCATGATTTGTGTCCTAGTGTGAAGATTCTGGCCTTTATTCTCGGAAGCATCCCGTGATGCTACTTAGTAGTAGGTATTCTACTCCTGGGTTCTGAACTCGAGATTCACTCTACCTACTTCATGTTGATAGTAATTGCTAGTGCCTTTAGGATATTAGTAACCTTTGCGATAGTCCTTGAAGTCCGTGGTATCTTCTTCTTCCAAATACCATGAACTACTTATGGCAGATGTTTATTGGATCAAAAAAAAATCACAATTAGAGTACTCTTGAGGAGTTCTCCATTCATAAATCGTGACTCTGCCAGTTCTACCTTTCTGCATGGGTTATCCGGAAGAAATATGTTGAACTTGGTTCGACATACTAATCTATGCATCCACAACTCAGAAAGTTATATGTTCCTTTGAGTTGTTCTCTTTAGTTGCATTCTGACCCTCGTCTATCAATTGATAGTCAAGAGTATGCGTGCGTTCGTTCATCGATGCCTATGACTCTTGTGGTCTGTCAAGCCATTCTATTCCGGAATGACTAGGAGAAACAAACTCCAGTACCTCTTCCATATCCAGGATTGGGTCAAAGTAGTTGTATTCCGCAGATCGAATGCCAATCCAGCTTTTGGTTCTGCTCTACCTTGGAGTATTACATATTTTATATCGAGATTGTTATAGGAATTGCACACCATCCCATGAACTCTTGGTACAGTGACACTTCTTGCCATCACTGTTCATTCCTCGGCCCTCGTGTTGATGCAACCGGAATACCGACAAATGAATTGTGATGTGTGAAATCAATACTGCTAGCAACTCTGTTGCTTGGTAGTTAAAGGATAATAATTTCATTCCTAGTATGTTGGTTTTCGAATCATCCTTCTAATACTGATCGTGCTACCTAGTCCTTATTTCGGTGCACCCTTCAATTGATGAGTTAGGATCTTGTCGAGTCCTCACTCATTTGATCATATCGTCTTGCCCTCAAAAGCAAGATTGTTCTCGAGCTTAGTAACATACCGGTGGTTCGTGACTTTCCAAATATCTTCTTGGAGGTGTTACCGGGTTGTCACCTGACCGCTATGTTGAGTTCGTGATCAAGTTGGTTTCTTGTGAACCACCTTCTCTCCAAGAATCGGTGTTAGATATCCCTGAGCTAGTTGGTTAAGCTAAACGACAACTTGGAGGGTTGGAAGATAAAAGCTTGCCTGACTTAGTTCGTTCCAAAGGGATATTCTTGTGTAGTGTGTGTTGAAGAAAGATGATATCTTCATCGATTGGTCCTTGTGATCAGTTGCTGGACCTATTGTCTTATCAATCCTTTGATTTGAGTGTGGGCCATCGTCAAGTCAAATCAGTACCAACGATGCTCGTAATGTTGTCTTATTCGTGGTTGATCCCTCGAGCATACACCATTACATCCTTGGTCTGACCAATGCTATCACCGTGTTCACTTAACTATGGAATTCCTTTTAAAAGGAAACCTAGATGAATTGTTGTTGAGCCCATTGACAACATCCTTGTCTTCTCCATAATTTTGCTGAACATTAAGCTAGTGTTGGAAACTTTTGAAAGCATTTGTTCATGCTAGCTCATGAAGCATATGTTTGGATGAAGGTAGTGACTTCCTTTAATTCATGTGCATCTGATGCAAGTTGCCGCCGTGGATTCGAGAAAGTCAATGTTGCTTTCTTTGGAATCATTCCAAATCAGTCATGCACACGTGCGAAGAATGCTGTGGTTTGAAGACTTGCAACCTTCAATCTATATGTATCCCTAGCACACCAAGCCACTGGTTGATTTGTTCAAGGAGAAGGAGTTCCTTCATAAGAGCTAATCCGGACTTATGTAAGGACTTCGATACCCTCGTTGATGGTTCCCCCTCCTGAACTCGGTAGTGTTTTATTATAAGACTACTATGTGGTCATGCTTGTCTGGGACAACGTGTTCACATGTTAGTAGCAGAACCAGCTCATGTTTTGGAGCTTGCTATCGTAGTTCATCTCCCGAGAATCCCGCAACGTCATCTCGTTGATTTGTGTTGCAAACCTTCATTTTTCTTCCTAGACTCGATGGGTCTGGAATATTCTGACACCAACCAGATCTGAATCTCAGGCAGATATGATGGTTGGAACATTTCCCCAAGAACTATAATATTGGTCGCGCAATAACCGGTAAAGTGGATGTCGTGCCCAACACACCCAGCCGGAAGACCTGTTATTATAATATCTTGATTGATGAAGTTGGCCACCTCCCCATAGGGATTTCGTAGGGTTTACCCCCTAGTTGCCCCTATGGATTTTTGTGTTCCCGAAGTCCGACCTTTACTTGATGTTCTAGATACCAGATCATTTCTATGAATGGGTTACACTAGCACATCAAGGAGAACATTAGAAGCGGAGTGCTAAATGTCTCTCGGTCGATCATCCAGATTTTGTTCCTTGGCTTCGCTAAGGTGTAATCTGAGAAGTGTTATCTTCCTTTGCATCTGCATCATCCATCATCATTCATCGTGGTAGCAAGTTGTGTTGCCAGGATCCTTGACACGGATGTTGGTAAAACCTTGATGAATATGGAAATGATCAAGTTCTTGAGAGCACGCACAAGCGCTACGTGTTATCATCGGCACTAACTGGGATTGCTCTCAGTTTTCTCGGCAATGCTATGATCTTTTCAAACAGTGAATTCACTCTCTGTTGTTGGGTTCTTCCCCAATTACCAGAATCATTCCCAGCATTTGCATTTTGTTCCTAGCTTGCACCGTCAATGTGCCATTCTACCATGGGTCTCTTCCATTTCCGGTGGTAAGCAAATTCATCCATTACGTTGTCTTCAACAAGGTAATCCACATCATCCAAGTCCGAGTATGCCATTCTACCGACCCCGCCAATCGATTGCTGTGATTTGCCTTCGGCTGATATAGAGAGTCTCAGTGATCTCTATATCAAAGGTAATTCTTTTTTCCACTTAAGATAATAATCTACAAATCACCCTTCTCCAGGATGTTTCGTCGTGGTGTCATGGCAATTCAACTCCTCGTTATGTTGACAACCGATCACCACATTCTTAAGTCTGGAATTGCTGTCTACCTAGTGAACCTCGTCACCTGCTCCACTCCGTCCCTCTAGAGGTATGCTTCGTCTCTCAGCTTGAGAGATGTTGCTATGTCACATTCCGGGAGTTAATCCTGAGTTGTTCGATCTTCGAGAAGATCGACCCTTCTAGAGTCTCCTTCTTCCCTCCATGTCATGTTGACAGGATTTCTCAGAGCAAGACTTCAAGACAATAATGGTGAATGAATCAACGTTCAACTGAAGTGCACCCTGGATCGTGAAGATTATACTAGTTTGCGTTTCCCCTTCACCTTACCCTACGCTTGAATCTCGAGACGAGATTCTTGTTTAGTGGGGGTGAGTTGTCACATCCCTAGCTTCTGGTGCTGTCTGGTGTGTGCATCATGTTTAAATTCAAATGAAATTTGAATTGAGGAATTTTCAAAAGCCTCAGGAAACCTCTAAAAATAACCAACAATTAAATCTTCTCAAATGTGTCCAAGAAAATGTTCCTGTTATTCCATGGAAATATTGGTAAGAGGTAAAAATTAAACCAATATTTTTGGAGTCACAGAGATAATTATTTTGGCCATTTGAATTAATCCAATAACTATTTGCTTTGGATTTATATTTAAATATATATTAAATATGACTCCAATAATTCTGGAAGTTTGTGAGTGGCTTTGTATATATTTTAGCAAGCCACATAAAAATCTACAGAATTTATTTAAATGATTTAGTTGCTAAACTAAATCAAAACAAACTACAGAAAATAGAAAAAAAGTAAAAGAAAGAGAGCAGAAGGACTTACCTGGCGCCACTTACCTGGCCCAACACTGTGCAGCCAGCAGCGGCCCAGCCCACCACTTCTCCCCCCCCCCTTGCCGCCTTCCTCCTCGCGCCAGTAGGCGCAGGCGCGTGGCCGGAGCGCGCGGGCACACGCCCAGGCCACCTCCTGCCTCCCTGCTTGCCTCCGCTACTCCCTGGAGACGCCACGCGGCTCCCTCGACCCTCCCTCACTCTCCCGCGTCTCTCCCTCCGTCCCTATCCCCCTCCGCTCCCTCTCCCTCTCTGCCCGAGCGGAGCCCGTCGCCACCGACGCCGTTCGCCACGGCCACCAGCCACCCCCTCGCTCCCTCTATGCATCCCTGAGCTCCGCCCTGACCCCGTGGAGCTACACACGCGACGCACGCGACCAGAGGAGGCCGCAGTCGACCGGAGCGTCGTCGTCTTCATCTCCGGTGCCCGGAGATCGCCGTCGTCAATTCGCCGTTGCAGAGGCGTCCCCGAGCCCACTCAGCATCTCGTCCGACTCCCCGTGAGCTCCTCTTCTCTTCCCCTCACTCCCCGCACCTGATTTCGTCCCCTAGCTCCATCTTCCACCACGGCCGAAGCTCGCCGCCGCCGTGCCTCGTCGCCGTCGTGGCCAGAGCCACTGTGGCTCGAAGCCGGGCACACCATCGTGCTCCACACCTCACCAGGAGCACGTAGCACGCACCAACGCCTCCCCTAGCGCCCTGCATCGCCTAACCCGCCGTTGGCCGAACTCCGGCCGCCGCTCACGAGCTCGCCGTCGTCGGTACCGGCCACCACAGGCACGGCCACCACCACCATTCGATGCGCACCAGCAAGGGCTCTCCAACGAGCCCAAGCACAGCCTCGCCCGTGCCCTGTAGCGCGTTTCCGGCTCGCGCCGCCGTCTCGGGCCTCGCCGGCGTCATGTCGCCGGTGGGTTTGACCCCACTGACCCGGGATTTGACCCTGCTAATTAACCCTGTGACACTGACAGCAGGGCCCCACCTGCTAATTAATCCTAGATTAGTTTCTGTTTAGTTTTTAACTAATCCTAGTGGCCCCACGCGTCAGCTTTGACTAAGCTGACGTGGCTGTTGACTGGGCCCACATGTCAGCTACACTAATCAGCCCCAGTCACTGACCAATGGACCCCACTGGTCAGGTTTGACCACCAGCAGCGTTTGTTGACCTGCTGACGTCATAGTGACGCAATGCTGACGCAATAAGTATTTTCTGGATTTATTAATATTCAGGAAATTCCAGAAAATGCCTAAAACTTCTAAAATTCATAGAAATTCAACCGTAGCTCCAAATTAAATAATTTATATATGAAAAATTATCAGAAAAATTCAAGGAATCCATATGTACCATTTTCATGCATGTTAGAACAACTTATAGCTGCTGTTTAGCACAAATCAATTAAATGGCATTTGAATAATCACATATGGAGTTTGAATTTGAATCTTGTATTCAAACCAACTTCATTTAATCTGTTGCTAGTTGCATTAGCTCAAAACACATTCATTTTGCCATGTCATGATCATGCATCATATTGTGCATTGCATTGATTGTGTTTCCTTCTGTGTTGCCGGTATTTGTCCCCTCTCGATAGACGTGATACCGATGATGTGGTCGTTGACACTGATGAAGACTCAATGTTATCTTCAGAAGTGCCAGGCAAGCAAAACCCCCTTGTTCATTCTGATACAATCCCACTCTCTCGCTCCTGCTCTCTTTTACTGCATTAGGACAACACCGATTCAACTGTTACATGCTGCGGTAGTTGAACCCCTTTATCCTCTGCATGACCTGTCATTGCCACAGTAAATAGATGAAACCCACTAGCATGAGTAGGAGTTGTTTGAGCCCTGTTGTGCCTACTCATTCATGTTTGTTTGTCATGCCTGCTACTGCTTAGAGTTGAGTCAGGTCTGATTCATCGGGGATGAATTAGAGGTGTGTGAACATGTCCTACTGTGTGTGAGCTAAGTGTGTGAACACGATTTGGTAAAGGTAGCGGTGAGAGGCCATGTAGGAGTACATGGTGGGTTGTCTCATTGAAGCCGTCCTCAGGAACTGAGTTCTGTGTTTGTGATCCATGATTCAGCTACTAACATACATTGGGCCCTGAAATATGACCCCGCTCGACTTCTTATTCACCCTTGTCCTCTGTCCAGGAGTTGCAAGTAGTTTCTGGTGTTTGTAGTATGCTGGAGGCCGTGGACAGCGCTGACCGTAGGGGTGGGCTGTGATGCGGTAGGCACGTGGCCGGGTATACCGGGCACCCGTTTGGTGTCACGGAACCCTGTTCACATCGTTTGGGGCTGTGAGCGAAACTCCGGCCGGATCTCCTCATGGATGGAACCCGAATAGGCGATAAACCTGGACTAGAGACTTAGGTGTTTAGGTAGGTCGTGGTCTACACCCACGTCGGCTTTCGCTTGAAGTCTGCCGAGCACATGTCGTGTGCAGACGCTAAGTGGTGGAAACATGTATGAAGAAGTACACCCCTGCAGGGTTAACATCATCTATTCGAATAGCCGTGTCCGCGGTAAAGGACTTCTGGGTTGCTTATATCAGTTCATAGACAAGTGAAAGTGGATACTCTAAAATACGCAAGATAAGCGTGAGTGCTATGGATGGCGTTCTCGTAGGGAGACGGGAGCGGATCCATAGTGGTGTATTGATATGGGGAATATGTGGACTCGTGTGCGCCACCTCAAAAGAGTTACATTGCAGTCGTAGTTCAGGATAGCCACCGAGTCAAAGCTGGCTTGCTGCAGTTAAACCCCACCATCCCCTTTGTTGGTAATGATGCATATGTAGTTAGTTCTGATGTAAGTATTGCTGGGTACATTTGTACTCACGTTTGCCTATTTTATGTTTTTGCAGAGAGACTTCGGTCTCACTAGTAGTTTCACGTGGACTTCGACGTTTAGCTTGTTACCTCAGCTACGATCTTGTGCCCCGGCAGGATCTGGTAGATAGTCAGGCTTCTCAGCCCTTTTCAGTTATAGATGTCTGTACCCAGACATGATAGCTTCCGCTTGTGCTTTGATTTGTATGCTCTGATTGTTGGGTCATGAGACCCATGTTTGTAATATCTCGCTCCTCGGAGCCTAATGAATAAATACTTGAGTCGTAGAGTCATGTTGTGATGCCATGTTGTATTTGCACATATCAAGCATATTGTGTGTATGTTATTGAAATGCTTGGTATGTGTGGGATCTGGCTATCTAGTTGTTTATCCTTAGTAGCCTCTCTTACCGGGAAATGTCTCCTAGTGTTTCCACTGAGCCATGGTAGCTTGCTACTGCTCCGAAACACTTAGGCTGGCCGGCATGTGTCCTTCTTCGTTCCTGTGTCTGTCCCTTCGGGGAAATGTCACGCGATGAATACCGGAGTCCTGTTAGCCCGCTACAGCCCGGTTCACCGGAGTCCTGCTAGCCTAGTGCTACAGCCTGGATTCACTCGCTGATGACCGACACGTTCGATGTTGGGTCATGGATGCCTGTCCCTGTAAGTTTGGGCCACTTTGGGTTTACGACTAGCCATGTCAGCCCGGGCTCCTTATCATATGGATGCTAGCGACACTATCATATACGTGTGCCAAAAGACGCAAACGGTCCCGGGCAAAGGTAAGGCGACACCCGTGGGAATACCGTGCGTGAGGCCGCAAAGTGATATGAGGTGTTACATGCTAGATCGATGTGGCATTGAGTTGGGGTCCTGACACACGGCAGCTCGGCACCCTCCCTGCTGGGGCACCAAGGCGTACTCCCTGCTGGCCGCTCGCGACGCAGCCAGCACCTCCTCCGACGCCGACGATGACCCGGACACCAGGACGCCATGCGTCGTCGTCTCCGGCCCAGCTGCCGGGGCGGCCTCTGGCACCGCCGCCCGCGGTACCTCCTCCAAAACCGGCGGCGCCTCCGACACCGCCGCCCGCAGCGTCTCTTCCAAAACGGTGCCGCCTCCACCACCATCAGCCCCCGCTCGCCCGACCACGTTGGTCCGCGGCGGGGTGTCGTCCGCCACCTCCACAACCGCCCGGTCGGGGATCACCACCGCTGCCCGGCCTCCACGGCTGCGCTCCCTCACCAATGACAGCTTAAAGACCGTCGCCGCCACCACCGTGCCCTCTGGCATCTCGCGTCAGGCCGGCTCTGCGCCGCCTTGCGCCCATGCCGCCACCGCGTCGGTCCAAGCACGGACCGACGCCGCCTCCAACTCTGACTCGGCCCGGTTCCTATCCCGCCAGGCCACGGCTTCGGCATCATTCGGATCCAGGCCGAGGTCCAAGTCGGCCTGTCCCTCCACCTCGGGCTGATCGGCGAGGTCGGACCGGCTCCTGCGGAACTCGGCCCCTTCGGCGGCCGTGGCTTCCGCCACCGCCCTCGCCAGCGCGATTGGCGACCTATAGAAGAAGACGGAATAAGAAGAAAAGAAACAAGACTAGCTCAAGGAAAAAATCAGAGCGCAAACGAGAGATGAAACTTACCCCGCCAAGACCGGGACCGGGGTTGGCCTCCCATCCCCGCCGCCGCGCTTCCTCTTGGCCGGCCTCCCGGCCCTGGCCGGGACCGCGTGCGCTTCAGAGCCTGGGGTCTCGGCGCCGTCCCATGCGAGGACCCGGCTCCGCCCGCATCGCCGCCTCCCCCCCCCAACGCCACTACACCAACAACTGGCATCAGCATCGACCGCTCCATGCCGCGGTCAGCAATTCAAGACACATGAAGAAAAACACGAGACTTACCTGCGCGACGCCCAGCGTCGGCGTCGGACCCGGCCTCCTCCTCCCCGCCATGAGCCGCGGGCTCCTCTGACACCACCGGCGTCACCTGCGATGGGGCCCGGGCGTAAGGATGGCGAATCGCATTCAGAAGTACAACCTGCGTCGCATCAGGACGGATGAAAAGGTGCACGACAGCAAAGTAAGAAGGCAAGACACTCACCTGCGGCGCCGGGTTTGACTGGCTGTACAGCGCCTTGCCGAACCGCCAGTCCTCCCGAAGGTTGGCCTTGGAGATGCCATTGACGTCACGCGCGATCTGCTCCGCGGACAGCCGCGCTGACCCCATGCGGTTGGGGTCTTGAAGGCCGACCATTTCGCCGATGAGGCAGGAGCGCCCCTGAAGCGGAAGGACCCGGCTCCGGACGAACGCGGCGAGGAGGTCGGTGCCGGTGAGCCCCTCCTGCATCCTCATCACCGTCACCCGCTCGCAGAGGTTGACGATCTCCTGCGACGGGCTCCTGGGCGAGTAGCCCCAGTTCTTCTTCGCCCGTGGCGGTGCGATGGCAAAGGTCGGAAGATTGATGCGATCCGCACCATGGTTGCGGACATAGAAGAAGGAGTTCTTCCACTTCTTGGCAGAATCCTCCAGCGGGATCTTGGGGAAATCCGCCCCCGACCGCTTCGAGATGACGGCGGCGCCGCAATCGGTGAACTCCCCGGCCGACGGGCCCTGCTGCTTCAAGGAGAAGAAGCGCACCCAGAGGTCGATCGTAGGCTCAACCCCAGGTACCCCTCGCAAAGGGTGACGAAGCCAGAGAGCTGGACGATGGCGCCGACACCAAGATGATGCGGCTGGAGCCCGAAGAACTCCAAGAACGCGCAAAAGAAGGTGCTCGCCGGCGGCCCGAACCCGCGCTCGAAGTGCGTAAGGAATACCATGCGATCCTGTCCCTCGGGCCGAGGCCTTTGCTCGCCGCGTGGCAGGCGGACGCCAACGTCCGTCTCCTATGGCAGGCGCCGCGTCGCCCGGAGTTGGGTGATGTCCTCATAGGTGACATTCGAACCCATCCAGGAGCCCGATGGCAGCGACATGGTCGAAGGAAGAAGAAGGAAGATGGAGAGAAGAAGTTCTGCTCGGAGCAGCGGGCACCGCGGTGCGTCAGTTGCGAAGAGCGGAGCGAGAGCAAAAGGACAGGAGGGCGCGAGCGAGAATAATGTCCGCTGCCCCCCTGCCCCCAATTTATAACCCTCGATTTAAACATGGGGAAGTGGGATCGTCTGCACGCGCCCGTTCCACTACCCCGCAATAAGTGCGCACGTACACGCGCAGTAACTGCCCGGGGAAGAGAAACCGGCCCCCGGACGCCGCAATAAATCCGCGCGCTTGGGCCAAGGGCGCGCGGCGGTGGGCCCCAGCCTGCCGCCCGGTCTCGTCACGCGCGTGGTCTGTCAGGCCCCTCTGACTTCCGGGCACCACGTGGCACCCGCACAAAGCCTGAGGGATTGCCCCAAGATTCGGCAGACTTTTCGGTTCCTGACACGGCCGGGATGCCACGATCCGGTTTCTGAGAAAACCGGCACACAGCGGGTGTTGCCGGACCCTGCGCTCGTAGGATCCACCTTGCTTAAGGGGGAAACTGCGAAGGCCCACTCATCCGAAGACGACGGACCTTCATAGCTTCGGGGACTACTGTCGGGGGGATGGACCCCGGGTAGGCAACGGAACCCGGATCCTCTTCAAAAATCAACGGGACTGGCACCGCCCCTCAATACCGGCACGCGCTTGGCCGGGTCGCTCGACCCGGCCAAGCACCGCAAGCTGGCCAGACTAGCCGACCCGGCAAGACACGTCGACTCGGCCCCAACAACTAGCGCAAGACAGCCGAACCCGGCACGACCGAAGCCTCCTCGACAAGCCAGCACCACCCGTGGCGTGCTACGCAATCCAGCCACGGGTCAACTCCCGTCCTGTAACACCCATGATGCGGCTATAGCTCCCACGTGTCAGAGCACGACTTAGAGGCATAACCGCATAGTAGGCATGTCACAAGAGGGGTAATCTTTACACATCCCAAGTACTGAATAAGAAAGAGGTACAGAGTTGGCTTACAATCGCCATTTCACACAATATATGAATAAAGCATTACATCATCCAGATACAATCAAGGTCCGACTACGGAACCAAAATAAAAGAAGACTACCCTAATGCTAGATCCCCGATCGCCCCAACTGGGCTCCACTACTGATCAACTAGAAACGAAACAACAAAACGAACACGATCTTCATCGAGCTCCTCCTTGAGCTCGGTTGCGTCACCTGCACGATATCATCGGCACCTGCAAACTAGCTTTTGGAAGTAATCTGTGAGTCACGGGGACTCAGCAATCTCACACCCTCGCGATCAAGACTATTTAAGCTTATGGGTAGGGAAAATGGTATGTGAGGTGGAGCTGCACCAAGCACTAGCATATATGGTGGCTAACTTACGCAAATGAGAGCGATAAGAGGAGCAAAGCACGATCGAGAATCTATGAACAAGAAGTGATCCTAGAAATACTTACGTTCAAGCATAACCCGGGACCGTGTTCTCTTTCCGGACTCCGCCGAAAAGAGACCATCACGGCTACATACGCAGTTGATGCATTTTAATTAAGTTAAGTATCAAGTTTTCTACAACCGGACATTAACAAATTCCCATCTACCCATAACCACGGGCACGACTTTTGAAAGCTCAAAACCCTGCAGGGGTGTCCCAACTTAGCCCATCACAAGCTCTCACGGTCAACGAAGGATATTCCTTCTCCCAGGACGGCCCGATCAGACTCGGAATCCCGGTTACAAGACATTTCGACAATGGTAAAACTAAACCAGCAAAGCCGCCCAATGCGCCGACATCCTAATAGGAGCTGCACATATCTCGTTCTCAGGGCAACACCGGATAGGTCAAGCTATGAGTAAAACCAACCCTCAAGTTTCCCTGAGGTGTCCCCGTAGTCTGCCCTTTTCGGACCAACACTTAGAGAAGCACTGGCCCGGGGGGGTTAAAATAAAGATGACCCTTGAGTCTGCGGAACCCAAGGGAAGGTGATAGGTTGTTAGTGCAAATGGTAAAACCAAGGTTGGGCCTTGCTGGAGGAGTTTTATTCAAGGCGAACTATCAAGGGGTTCCCATTATAACCCGGCCGCGTAAGGAACGCAAAATCAAGGAACATAACACCGGTATGACGGAAACTAGGGCAGCAAGAGTGAAACAAAACACCAGGCATAAGGCCGAGTCTTCCACCCTTTACCAAGTATATAGATGCATTAAAGTAAATAAGAGGTGTTGTGATATCCCAACAACTATACATGTTCCAACATGGAACAAACTCCATCTTCACCTGCAACTAGCAACGCTATAAGAGGGGCTGAGCAAAGCGATAACATAGCCAAACAATGGTTTGCTAGGACAAGGTGGGTTAGAGGCTTGACATGGCAATATGGGAGGCATGATATAGCAAGTGGTAGGTATCGCAGCATAGCAAAAGAGCGAGCACTAGCAAGCAAAGATAGAAGTGATTTCGAGGGTATGGTCATCTTGCCTGCAAAGTTCTCCGAGAAGACGAAAACTTGATCCTCGAAAACGTACTCGACGGGTACCTCGAACACGAATTCGTCTCCCAGCTCTACCCAAAGCAAGAAAACAAGCAAATGGAACCACGATCAACCACGGTGCAATGAACAAGCAACATGATGCAAAACATGACATGATATGCGGGATGTGATAAGCAATGCATATGCATGCTTCGGAAGGGAAAGATTGAATCAGGCCTCAACTTGGCAAACCAAGAGTGCTTCTGGAAAGATGAGTTGATTTCGGTCTAAATCAATATAAAGATCACCGGAATCGGATGCACAGTTTGAAAATGGCAAGCAAAACAATAATTGCACAAATCTGTGATTAGCAACACGATGCCATATAGAATGAAACAAGAAACTAAGCTGCTGCACTCTAACATAGCAACAAAGCTCATGGCAGTGATCCACTCAAGATGCTTGACAAAAGATGAACACTGAGCTACGGCTAAATCACACAAGAGCAGGTTCAAACAATCATGGCAAAAGTGCAAAAGATATCAGGCTCACAGACTTTGTGAAAATAACATGTCAGGAATTAACATCGGGAATCAATGTTTAGAGCAAGATAACAACGTGCTACAGGAACATAACATGGCAAAACAAGTCATGGCATTAAACTACTCAAAACATATAACAAAAGTCCCTTACTGACCATAAGCCAAAAAGGATCGGAAAATACAATGGCAACCATGTGAACATAGCAAGTTTCGTTAACAGATTCAGACTTAGCAGGAAACTGGAACATGGCAAAACAGAGTCCCGTAGGCATGTTTGCGAGCTCGATGCACTCACCACAAGGCATTGCATGACAAACTAAGAATACACCCATCAAGAAGACATGATCAATAAGCTAAACATGGAAAGAACACTCTCATAGCAACCATGGATCAACTACAACATCCTTGGCAAAATTGATTAACACGTAAACAATCTGCCAGGAACATTTTATAGCAAAAGTAGAGCAAGCTTGAGTCATGCTAGGGTACTCCATAATTGCAAACAAAGACATAGATGGATAGAGCACAACAATATCTCAAAATCATCCTTACTGAACATGCTCAAAAGAGGCATGGACCACTCTGTAGCAACATGAATACATGGCATAAAAATAACATCAGACAAGGACTTAGTGAAATTCTAAGCCCCTGAAATCAGCAACATCACGAGAGCTACTTTGCATGCTTGTGATAGTCACCACAATGATCCCAAAAATACATGGCATACACCCCTATAAAGTTGGCATGGCATATAACAAAACACATGTAGAGCTCATACTCATAGGAGACACACAATAATCATGGCAAAAATGACATGCTCATAAACTGATAAGAATTAGTACCTAACATTACATAGCACTATTGAAACATCATTTAGGGCATGAAGATGAACTCAAATGAACATGGTGCAATGGAATGAAATGAAGTGCACATCCAGAAGAACAATTTGATATGCTACACGCCCAAAACGGAGCTACGGATGCAAAGTTATGATGCGATGAAGAATGCAAAAAAAATATGCAGATCTGGGGACTTAGTAGAAAAATTGACCTTCGAGATCTAGGGTTCGTCCGTGGCACGCGAACCGAGGCGCGGCCGAAGCTTCGCCGGAGAAGCTGCCGGAGAGGAGGGAGTTGTCAGCGAGGTTCGGGGTGACGGATCCGGTGGCGAGGTCGCCGGATCTGGGCGGCGCTGGGCCAGACCAGACGGAGGCGAGGCAGGGCGGCGCGGGCTCACCGGAAGGGCGGTGGCACTGCGGGACGCCGGCGGGAAGACGAGGGCGGTGGAGCTGCGGCGGTCGGCGGCGGAGACGCGGAGGGGCAGCACCGGCGTACGGCGGCGGAGCGGGGTGCTGCGCATGCGAGGCAGCGCCCGCGGGTGGCGGCGGCGGCAAGATGGGCCGCGCGGGCCTGATTCGGGCCACGCGGGCCGGCGGCGGGGACGGCGGGCGCGGGACACATGGCGCGATGCCACTGGCCAGGAGCGGCGGCGGGATTTTGTCCGGCGGGCACGGACATGTCCGGCGGCGTGCGGGGGGAATTTTAGGGTTTCATCTGCGGAAATCTCGGGGGAGAGGACATATATATATATGTAGAGGGAGCTAGGAGAGTCCAAATAAGGTGCGGTTTTCGGCCATGCGATCGTGATCGAATGACCGAGAGGATGGAGGGGGTTTGGAAGGGTTTTGGGCCACTTTGGAGGGGTGTTGGGCTGCAAGAAAAACGAGGCCTTTACGGTTCCTCAGTTAACTGTTGGAGTATCAAACGAACTCCAAATGGCACGAAACTTGACAGGCGGTCCACCGGTAGCAAACCAAGGCCACTTGGCAAGTCTCGGTCCAATCCGAGAACGTTTAACACCCGCACATGAAAAGAGGCAAAAGGGGACACCGGAGGACGAAGGAGTGTGGGAATGCAAAACGGACAACGGGGAAAATGCTCGGATGCATGAGACAAACATGTATGCAAATGTGATGCACATGATGACATGATATGAAATGCATGACACGCAAGCAAATGACAAGGAAACAACAGCGAATAACTGGAAGACACCTGGCGCATCGGTCTCGTGGCGTTACAACACTCCACCACTACGAGAGGATCTCGTCCTGAGATCTAGGATGGCACCGGAGGGAAAAACGGAAGAGAAAGAGAAGGTAAAACTAAGTTGCTTCTTGGACAAACGAGTGAAACCACTAACCTTGAGAGGTTCAACAAATTGAGAGAAAGAATACAACGAAGATGAAGAAAGTTTAAAACACTCCGTTTAGAAAAGAGGAACAAGGGACATTACGAGAACCTTATGGGTTGAAAGACATAAAAAAATGGTTGCAATGAACAAGACGTACATGCAAGCACTTCGGTAGAAACGAGATGTACAAGGAGCGATAAAGATCGATTACGATAACACTCCGGTTGGAAAAGGAAGGCATAGAATATGATTTTGACAAGCTGAGAGGATACTTGATGAAATCAACAACACACTGCCTCCGGAACAAATGTAAGAATGGAATCAAAAGAACGGAGGAGAAAACAACATCTTTGTGCCTCAAATGAGCTTGAAAAATCATCTCTAGGAGAAGGTTCGAACGGAGTAGTTGGAAAACCAACAACGAAAAGAGTAAGCTTGTTGTGGGCTTATAGAAAACATGTAGAAATTATGAGGTGAAATTCTTCCACTAATGGAAACAATAGATTGGATTGATATGAACAAGAAGACAAGAAACTTATTTCACCGGGAGGATAGATGAAGAACTTGGGACATTTATGAGCACCATAAATAGCAACAATCCTTAGGGAAGGCTATAGGTGAAACATGACACAAGATAACTCCAACGAAGAGATTGGTGGATTTAAAATACCTCATTCTTGATAACTTGTGAATCATGAAACACGAAGGAAAATTATAAAGAATGACATAACACCACCTCAAAAGATAAGGTAAAAAGAATTGCACTCCGGATTGCAAGATGAAGAATGCTTGAGCTCCTCTGAAAAGAATCTCGATGAAAGCTTCGAGAAGGAATTAAATCCTTTATGAAATATCATGTAGAGCCTCCATGAAGAACTCTGGTAATCAAAAGAATGAACAAATGAAATGAAGGATGAAAAGAATAAGGTTGAAGCCTTGCAATGATTTAGAAGGATCTTCGTGATGGTATAATGCGGAAAACATGGAACTCCGGAAAAGAAAAGATGAAAGAATTGACACCGAGAATTTGATGAACCTCCAGAATAGGGAATTAATCACTTGGATGAAACAATAATAAGAATTGCGTTATGCGTATCCTTCACCAATTTAAATTGATGACAAGCAACGGATTTGGCATACCACTTATTCTCGTAAAAAGGATTAAGACAGCTATAGCACAAAGTTGAGAAGGTCTTCAATGAACCACCGGTAGGATTGGAAAGAACGAATGAATCGATATGATACCAAGAGAAAAGGAATCTTGAATGAACCATCGTAAGAATTAAAATGAACGTAGCATAGGCGCAATTCATTGGGAAGAATTGGAAAAAATAATGAAGATACTTGAGATAATTTTAGGTACAAGTGAAACAAAGAGATCAAGAGCTGATAAGAGAATACTTGAATGATGCACCGGTAAGACTTGGTGAATGATAGCTGAAAGCTGGCATGAATAATTCTGAGATGATGGGCTTCAGAGAATCCCACTGAAAAGACTCCTGAAATGCTCCGGATGGGTGCAAGAATTCTCACAATCAAAAGCAATTATGAGAGGATGGCATCAAGCTAGAATCACGAATCTTTGAGAGAACGGATGAGATTTGGAGGAAAAACTCTTCTTCAGTCTTCAAATCTGAGAATGACGATGAGAAACACCACCATGAATTGTAGAGGTACTCCGGAATAATGAAGAATATAAAGGTTGAATCAACAATGAAAAGAATTTGAAAGATCTTGGAGAAAGACATTTGACTAATGACAAATCATTCTTATGTTAACCTTGAAATGAATTTGAGAATAACTCCGGAAAAATTCGAAGAGTCAGGTAAGATCCTGGGAAAGACCTGTGGGTTAGGGCCCACTCAAAAGAAACACCATTGAACAATTTAAGAGAGGGATTGCGCCGGTTGATTTAAATGGCTTGAATGAGATAACAGCCTCGAGGTATCTTGAACGGATCAAGAATGGAAACGTGAATCTTCTAAGATATCTTCAACACTCCGGAACAATTGAATAGCGAGAAATGAATGAATATGAGGTGCACCGGCATGAGAAGGTATTTGAAACGAGGAAAAGGGTATGATCAACAAAGCTTGAATTGGATCCACCGGATAAGAAAAGAGAACGAAGAATGATAACTTGTAGAACATCTTCATGAGAATCACCAGATAAGAACATTGACGGAAAAGAATGGAGAGACTTCACATCCATAATAAGGATACTTGATTAAGAAATCCGAGTCCTCAAAGAAAAAGGGTGGGAGGGCGGGAAAACAAAGGCAACTTGGAGACGGATGAAACAAACACCGTTGAGAAAAACTGATAATTGATCTTGCGGATGTTGAAAATGATCGGATCCACTTGAAGAGAAATACGCCGGTTGAGAAGGATTGACATGACAATCTCGATGAATAAGAAGGATTTGTATTCACATAGGAATATGAGAACACCGCTTGGGAAAGGTATGGAATCAACATTTGACTTTGAAGCAACTCGAATACCACAACTAAAAACAAAACAAAGGATTGGCTTGCAAAATAAGCCGGAACAAACATATGATAGAGATTTCGTCCGAAGTTTTCGTGCTGGGGCCCACACGGGCTCGATCGTACAGCACCATCATGTACAAGGCAGTGCACATGACATACGAAGCGTCCCCGAGTCAGCATAGCCGAGGACTCTTTAAGACACAACGAGACCACCGTAAAACCAACCGTGGATAGGCGAACCACTAGACATTGAACCCCAATCTCATATCATGCATTTGTCGAGAAGATATCCTAGGAGCTACTTGAATTCCCACTAATAAACTCCCGAAACTTTCTGATTATGCAATCAGGTGTTGGGGATACAGGGGAAGCATAATATCTCACCCAAACTAACAAATCCTACATCCAGCTGTATCCATCCTTCAACACATAACCAAGAAACCTTCGGAAATCATTTACCTCAACCTTCGAAAAGCATCCGTTATACGAGCTATGGCAATACTCCCGAACTCCCGCCCCTATACTGGGTAGCATCGAGGTTATCTCACCAACAACTGCATAAAAGAGATTTTCGGTATCGGCAAAAACTCAGGTATTCCAGAACTACAACGATAAAATTGTGATGACGACACCTCGGAGCTCAACTCCCCAGGACACTGCCACAACCCCTAAATGTCAGGAGACACCAAGAACAATGTTCTTGTCACAAAACCATCGGAACGATTCCAAGATACCCGTGTGATCCTAAATTTTTTTTTGTGAAATTTGAGAAGAGAAGAGTCAAAACTCTACGTCAAGATGCCTCACCAGAGCGACAAAGGGACTGAGGAGTAAAAAGAATCCTACTCTCCGATGTATATAATCATATAAGACTCAAAACATTTTTTCTAGACTCAACAACGCCAGCGATTCGATCAAGCAGGGGGCTCCTAAGTCGGGGAAGGCTCTGATACCAACTTGTAACACCCATGATGCGGCTATA
Organism: Triticum dicoccoides; assembly: GCF_002162155.2. Classification (NCBI taxonomy): domain Eukaryota; kingdom Viridiplantae; phylum Streptophyta; class Magnoliopsida; order Poales; family Poaceae; genus Triticum; species Triticum dicoccoides. The sequence goes on from NC_041384.1 coordinate 51,862,116, forward strand.
TCTCCCACGTGTCGGAGCACGACTTAGAGGCATAACCGCATAGTAGGCATGTCGCAAGAGGGGTAATCTTTACACATCCCAAGTACTGAATAAGAAAGAGGTATAGAGTTGGCTTACAATCGCCACTTCACACAATACACGAATAAAGCATTACATCATCCAGATACAATCAAGGTCCGACTACGGAACCAAAATAAAAGAAGACTACCCCTAATGCTAGATCCCCGATCGCCCCAACTGGGCTCCACTACTGATCAACTGGAAACGAAACAACACAACGCACACGATCTTCATCGAGCTCCTCCTTGAGCTCGGTTGCGTCACCCTGCACGATATCATCGACACCTGCAAACTGATTTTTGGAAGTAATCTGTGAGTCACGGGGACTCAGCAATCTCACACCCTCGCGATCAAGACAATTTAAGCTTATGGGTAGGGAAAATGGTACGTGAGGTGGAGTTGCAGCAAGCACTAGCATATATGGTGGCTAACTTACGCAAATGAGAGCGAGAAGAGGAGCAAAGCATGATCGAGAATCTATGATCAAGAAGTGATCCTAGAAATACTTACGTTCAAGCATAACCCGAGACCGTGTTCTCTTCCCGGACTCGCCGAAAAGAGACCATCACGGCTACACACGTAGTTGATGCATTTTAATTAAGTTAAGTATCAAGTTTTCTACAACCGGAAATTAACAAATTCCCATCTGCCCATAACCACGGGCATGGCTTTCGTAAGTTCAAACCCCTACAGGGGTGTCCCAACTTAGCCCATCACAAGCTCTCACGGTCAATGAAGGATATTCCTTCTCCCAGGACGGCCCGATCAGACTCGGAATCCTGGTTATAAGACATTTCGACAATGGTAAAACTAAACCAGCAAAGTCGCCCAATGCGCCGACATCCTGATAGGAGCTGCACATATCTTGTTCTCACGGCAACACCGGATAGGTCAAGCTACGAGTAAAACCAACCCTCAAGTTTCCCTGAGGTGGCCCCGTAGGCTGCCCGTTTTGGACCAACACTTAGAGAAGCACTGGCCCGGGGGGGGTTAAAATAAAGATGACCCTTGAGTGTGCAGAACCCAAGGGAAGGTGATAGGTTGTTAGTGCAAATGGTAAAACCAAGGTTGGGCCTTGCTGGAGGAGTTTTATTCAAGGAGAACTGTCAATGGGTTCCCATTATAACCTGACCGCATAAGGAACGCAAAATCAAGGAACATAACACCGGTATGACGGGAACTAGGGCGGCAAGAGTGGAACAAAATACCAGGCATAAGGTCGAGCCTTCCACCCTTTACCAAGTATATAGATGCATTAAAGTAAATAAGAGGTATTGTGATATCCCAACAACTATCCATGTTCCAACATGGAACAAACTCCATCTTCACCTGCAACTAGCAATGCTATAAGAGGGGCTGAGCAAAGCGGTAACATAGCCAAACAATGGTTTGCTAGGACAAGGTGGTTTAGAGGCTTGACATGGCAATATGGGAGGCATGGTATAGCAAGTGGTAGGTATCGCAGCATAGCAAAAGAGCGAGCACTAGCAAGCAAAGATAGAAGTGATTTCGAGGGTATGGTCATCTTACCTGCAAAGTTCTCCGAGAAGACGAAAGCTTGATCCTCGAAAACATACTCGACGGGTACCTTGAACACGAACTCATCTCCCGGCTCTACCCAAAGCAAGAACACAAGCAAAGGGAACCACGATCAACCATGGTGCAATGCGCAAGCAACATGATGCAAAACATGGCATGATATGCGGGATGTGATAAGCAATGCATATGCATGCTTCGGAAGGGAAAGATTGAATCAGGCCTCAACTTGGCAAACCAAGAGTGCTGCTGGAAAGATGAGTTGATTTCTGTCGAAATCGATATAAAGATCACCAGAATCGGATGCACGGTTTGGAAATGGCAAGCAAAACAATAATGGCACAAATCTGCGATTAGCAGCACGATACCATATAGAATGCAACAAGAAACTAAGCTGATGCATTCTAACATAGCAACAAAGCACATGGCAGTGAACCACTCAAGATGCTTGACAAAAGATGAACACTGAGCTATGGCTAAATCACACAAGAGCAGGTTCAAACAAGCATGGCAAAAGTGCAAAAGATATCAGGCTCACAGACTTAGTGAAAATAACAACATGTCAGGAATTAACATCAGGAAGCAATTTTTAGAGCAAGATAACAACATGCTACAGGAACATAATACGGCAAGACAAGGCATGGCATGAAATTACTCAAAGCATATAACAAAAGTCTCTTACTGACCATAAGCCAAAAAGGATCAGAAAATACAATGGCAACCATGTGAACATAGCAAGTTTCGTTAACAGATTCAGACTTAGCAGAAAACTGGAACATGGCAAAACAGAGTCCCGTAGGCATGTTTGCGAGCTCGATGCACTCACCACAAGGCATTGCATGACAAACTAAGCATACACCCAACAAGAAGACATGATCAATAAGCTAAACATGGCAAGAACACTCTCATAACAACCATGGATCAACTACAACAACCTTGGCAAAATTGATTAACACGTAAACAATCTGCCAGGAACATTTTATAGCAAAAGTAGAGCAAGATTGTGTCATGCTAGGGTACTCCATAATTGCAAACAAAGACATGGATGGATAGATCACAACAATATCTCAAAATCATCCTTACTGAACATGCTCAAAAGAGGCATGAATCACTCTGTAGCAACATGAATACATGGCATAAAAATAACAGCAGACAAGGACTTAGTGAAATTCTAAGTCCCTGAAATCAGCAACATCACGGGATCTACTTTGCATTCTTGTGCTAGTCACCACAATGATCACAAAAATACATGGCATACACCCCTGTAAAGATGGCACGGCATATAACAAAAACACATGTAGAGCTCATACTCATAGGAGACACACAATAATCATGGCAAAAATGACAAATGCTCATAAACTGGTAAGAATCAGTACCTAACATTACATAGCACTGTTGCAACAGCATTTAGGGCATCAAGATGAACTCAAAAGAACATGGTGCAATGAAATGAAATGAAGTACACATCTAGACGAACAATTTGATATGCTACACGCCCAAAATAGAGCTACGGATGCAAAGTTATGATGCGATGAAGAATGCAAAAAAAGATATGCAGATCTGGGGACTTAGTAGAAAAATCGACCTTCGAGATCTAGGGTTCGTCTGTGGCACACGAACCGAGGCGCGGCCGAAGCTTCGCCGGAGAAGCTGTCGGAGAGGAGGGAGTTGCCGGCGAGGTTCGGGGTGCCGGATCCGGTGGCGAGGTCACCGGATCTGGGCGGCGCCGCCCCAGACCGGACAGAGGCGAGGCAGGGCGGCGCGGCGAAGGC
>NC_041384.1:51866082-51901221 GCF_002162155.2 Triticum dicoccoides
GAAGGCAGCGGGGCGGCGCGGGCTCACCGGAAGGGCGGCGGAGCTGCGGCGGTCGGCGGCGGAGACGCGGAGGGGCGGCGCCGGCATACGTCGGCGGAGCGGGCGCTACGCATGCGGGGCAGCGCCCGCGGGTGGCGGCGGCGGCGAGATTGGCCCCGCGGGCCCGATCCGGGCCGCGCGGGCCGGCGGCGGGGACGGCGGGCGCGGGACACGTGGCGCGATGCCACTGGGCCAGGAGCGGCGGGGGATTTCGTCCGGCGGGCGCGGACATGTCCGGCGGCGTGCGGGGAGAATTTTAGGGTTTCATCTGCGGAAATCTCAAGGGAGAGGACATATATATAGGTAGCGGGAGCTAGGAGAGTCCGAATGAGGTGCAGTTTTCGGCCACGCGATCGTGATCGAATGACCGAGAGGATGGAGGGGGTTTGGAAGGGTTTTGGGCCACTTTGGAGGGGTGTTGGGCTGCAACACAAACGAGGCCTTTACGTTTCCTCGGTTAACCGTTGGAGTATCAAACGAACTCCAAATGGCACGAAACTTGACAGGCGGTCTACCGGTAGCAAACCAAGGCCGCTTGGCAAGTCTCGGTCCAATCCGAGAACGTTTAACACCCGCACACGAAAAGAGGCAAAAGGGGACGCCGGAGGACGAAGGAGTGCCGGAATGCAAAACGGACAACGGGGAAAATGCTCGGATGCATCAGACGAACATGTATGCAAATGCGATGCACATGATGACATGATATGAAATGCATGACACGCAAGCAAATGACAAGGCAACAACAGCGAATAACTGGAAGACACCTGGCGCAACGGTCTCGAGGCGTTACACGTCCCATCCAGGCCGTATGATGGGACAAGACCTCAATCAACGATGACCGAGGTAACAGTGCCCTGCCCATGACTCTGGTCAGCAGGAACGTGGCAATAGTGCCCCTCACCTACCCGCTGACCAGGGCTGGCATGGCTACAGTGCCCCCGCCTTCACCGCTGACGACTGCAAGCGGCAACCTGACGGAGAACACTGTACACGACTCGACTCGGCCATGCCCTGACGATCGACAAGACGGCGCATAGTCCCCCTAGGCACGCGGGGCCCGCACCTAGGGGAACCCGGCGAACCACAAGCCCTCAGCGGGACCTAGCCCGGGTTCCCGGACACTGACAATATGGACCCACCAACTTGTAACATTACCCTTGTACCCCGAGGGGTTGGACTATAAAACCCGCCGGGAGCCTGCGATCATGGGCAACCGAACAAGAGAGAAAGCAGAAGACACATATGAGAGAAAAGCAAGCAAGCATAGGACTAGCCACAAAACAGCGACACCGGAGAGAAGGAGCAGCCCAAGCCTTGGCCAGCTTCCTTCCTCCTCCATACAGCTCCAGGAGCAACGTCGTACTATCGATCATCCAACTACACTCGGCAGTACTAGGGGTATTATCTCTCCGGAGAGCCCCGAACCTGGGTATGTCCAGCGTCCCGCGCCCGCTCATGCGAACCTCGCCTCTGGAGTCCATAAGCGCCCTCGAGCCTCCTCCTCTCTTTAGCCATCCCTTGGCATATGCCGTGCGCCCACCACGACACCAGCCGTACGTGCCGTCAGGATGATGTCGTCGACATAGAGCAGCAAGTAGGCTGTGTCAGAGCCCTAATGATAGACGAAGAGCGAGGCGTCTGAGCGGGTAGAGCGGAACCCAAGCTGGTGGAGAAACGTCGCGATACGGTGGTACCAAGCGCGCGGAGCCTGCTTGAGTCCGTACAAGGACCGCGAAAGCAGGCACACGTGGTCGGGAAGCATCGGGTCCACAAACCCGGTGGGCTGCTGGCAGAAGACCTGCTCCTCGAGGTGACCATGGAGGAAGGCGTTGGATACATCCATCTGGTGCACCGGCCAAGCACGGGAGACCACAAGGTGGAGAACCGTGCATATCATGCCGGGCTTGATGACCGGAGCGAAGGTGTAGGTGAAGTCGATGCCATCACGCTGTCGGAAGCCACGAACGACCCAGCGCGCTTTGTAGCGATCAAGGGTACCATCAGGACGGAGGTTGTGTTTAAAGACTCACTTCCCGATAATCACATTGGCGTGCGGGGGATGGGGAACAAGCTGCCACGTCCGGTTACGCAATAGGGCGTCAAATTCCTCTTGCATCGTAGCCATCCAGAGCGGGTCACGAAGAGCAGCTCGAATGGAGGACGGTAATGGCGATGGCTTAGATGTGGACGCCACATGGACGTAGTCATCCAGGCGTAGCGCGAGCTCGGGCGAAAAACGCCCGTACGGGCGCGGGTGACCGACCGGCCACAGGCGCCGGTGGGGCCGCGGGCGCCGAGGGGGCCGAGGGGGCCGTGGGCACCGGGGGAGCCGCGGGCGCCAACGTCGGGGGCGCCAGCGCCGCGGCTATAGGAGGCGCCACATGCGGGGGCGGGCCGAGAGAAGCACGTGACGCCCTGGGAGAGGCGTCGAGGAGCCCGCGTCACTTGTGGCGGGAGGAACAGCCGGGGGTACCTGGTGAAACGGAAACACATGCTCATCAAAGTAAACGTGTCGGGAAGTGAACACACGGTGGGAGTTTGTGAGGAGCGGAGTTGGCAATGCTAGGATAACAAAGGCACCCGAAAATATGCAAGCCGTCATAAGATGGAGGCGTACCAAAGAGAAGATGGTGAGGTGCATAGTTCCACCGTGGGCGACAAGGGCGAAGGTTAAGGAGAAGAGAAGCAGTGGCGAGGGCGTCCGGCCAGAAACGAGGTGGCACATTAGCATGGAACAGGAGCGTGCGAACACAGTCATTCAGAGTGTGAAGGATGCGTTCGGCTGGACCGTTCTGCTGGGATGTATACGGGCATGTGAGACGAAAAACTGTGCCGTGGTGCGACAGAAAAGTGCGGAAAGCAAGGTTGTCGAACTCTTTTCCATTGTCAGTCTGAAGAGCAAGGATGGGACGCCCAAACTGTGTGCTGACGTAGGAGTAAAAAACCGTCAAAGTGGGGAATGCATCCGACTTTCTGCACAAAGGAAAAGTCCACACATAATGAGAATAATCATGAAGGATAACCAGATAATATAAATAGCTCGAATTACTAGGAACCGGAGAGGTCCACACATCGCTATGAATCAACTGAAAGGGAAAAGAAGTTATGGTGGTGGAGTTATTAAACGGGAGGCGAACATGTTTGCCGACACGACAGGCATGACAGGTGTGATCCTCTATCTTATGACAACTGAAACTGAAACTCCTGAGAATATGACGAAGTGTGATGGGGTTAGGATGACCCAAACGAGCGTGCCAGAGATCGATGCCGGCGGAGAGAGCAACCGATGCGGTGGTGGCAGTGGACGGCGAATGCACCGGATAGAGGTCGTCGAGGCTGTCACATCGGTGAAGTACCATCCTGGTTCGAGCGTCCTTGACACAAAATCCAAGCTCGTCAAATTCAACAGTAATAGGATTTTCACGAGTTAAACGACGTACGAAAATAAGGTTCTTAATAAGATGAGGTGGCACAAGTATGTTAGACAAAGTAATAGGCATGGAATTAGAAGGAAAAGAAGTGTGCCCGACATGTGTGATAGGGAGTGTGGAACCGTCGCCGACAATGATGCGGCGGTCGGTGGTGACGGGAGTGAAGGAGGCAAAATTACCAGGATGAGCAAACATGTGAGCCGTAGCCCCAGTGTCCATGTACCAATCAACACCTCCGGTGTAGTTGTTCGGTGTAGGAGCAGCATGCAGTGCGGGAAAGAGCACCCGGTCCCAGGGCGCCGGCGGCAGGGCCGGCGAGGGGCACGAAGACACCATGGGGAGGCTGTAGCCACCGCTCGGCAACGGCAATGGGTACTCTCCAGACGGTATAGGAAGCAGCCCTGGCTGCGACTGCGGTGCCAGATAGGCCGGATGGCCCGCCGGAAAAACCTGCTGGCCTGCTAACGACTCCCACCAGTACGCGGGAGCCCCGTATACGGGCGCGTCGCCCCGCGCAACAGCAAGGGGTCAACGGGCAGAGTCGGCACCGGCGGCGGGGTGACGACGGACTGGCCGGAGAGCACCGGCGGTGGGGCGGCGACGTACACCAGCGGGGGCAGCGGAGCCGAGCCGGGCGGCAAGTCGGGACGGCCAGCCGGGGCGATGCCGGACGTGCCATAGGTAGCGGCCGCTCCGTACGGCGCCGGCGGCGGGACGGCAGAGGCGGCGACAGACGGGCCGGTGGATGCCATCGGAGCTGGCGGTGCGGGCGATGCAAGCTATACAGAGAAAGCAGATCAGAAGCCGGCCAAGTGCAGGGCGCTCGAGGCTACGCGGCGGCGCAACTGGCGATACGTGCGGGGCTAGCGAGTAGCAACAGGCACGTAGCAGCGGGCGGACGCGTACTAGCGGGCGATACGCGGCGGCGCCGCAGGCGATACGCGCGGGGCGACGCGTAGCAGCGGGTGGACGCGGGCATCGAGCGCGTAGCGTAGGTGCGGCGCGGATGCAAAGACTTGGCGATGTGAGTAGCGCGGCGCTGGCGAGGGGAGTTGGCAGCTAGCGGGCGCGATGCGGGCAGGCGCGCTGGCGAGGGGAGTTGGCGGCTAGCGGGGCTCGGGCGCGCGGGAGTTGGCGAGCGAGCTGGTGGCTAGCGGCGATGCGATCGGGCGGCGGCAGCTGAAGGAGCGCGCACGCGAGAGGGTAGCGGCGGCCGGCGCGGGTGATGCGCGAGCAGCGTCGGCGAATGGGCGGCGGCGGCAGCGGAAAACTAGGGTTTAGAACCTAAAAACTGATACCATATAGAATATGTGAATTACACGATACATTGCTCTTGTGCATAGGCACGTATATATGATGTATAAAGATGGGCCGCGAACCTTAATTATTAAAAAAAACTAGGAGACAGGCCTAATACACAATATACACATATACTCAACAATCAGATAGTGGGCTTCCTGCAGTGTGCCGAACTCACTACCTTTTCACTTTTTGATCCTTGACAATTTACTGTTTCATCATGGAAGTTGGTCGAGTCACTGGTCTTTCGAGAAAAAAGAAAAATTGAATCCGTGTTACTTCACGCACTAGACTACTGAAGACGAAAAAAAATACCAAGACAAATATCGATAGTGTAAAAATTGTTCGTTCCTCAATAGCCCAACAGTTCACTGTGAGCTTTTTAAGCATTTCTTGCCAGAGAGAACAACTTTTACATTGTTTCAGCCTAGCTAGGCTGTCTTGTGGACAGTATTTTAGGTTTTCTTGCATCTCGTTCATGTCTGGTCATGACACCACTTTTATCACTCCCAAGGTCACATCTGAACCCACACGCCGTCCAGTCAGTCTTTTGAGTGGTACTACTAATTGGTATTTTGAGTCATTCCACATCAGCTTGTAAGCCGTCCGGCCGACAGGACGTAGTGGTTTATCGTCGACATGGGCCCAACGGTGCAAAGCAGTCAAGATAATGTTATATACTGCATATTTATACTACACTCCCTAACTTTAATTAGGTGAGTGCATGTGCTGACTGTCGACCTTTTGTTGAAGTGTGAGTCTGCTAGATCTGGCCACCTACTACACACGGCTGTTCTATCATATCTGAGTACATAGATAGATGGATGCACACCCAGTCTCCATTAGCTCGCACTGATCATACTCCCAACAACTAAGCATTTCCACATCCACTCCTCCAAGCTCCAGCCATGCAGGTGGTGACGGGGGCCATGGGCGCCCTCATCCCCAAGCTATTCCAGCTCCTCAGCGAGGAGTACAAGCTTCAGAAGGGCGTGAAGCAAGACGTTGAGTTCCTCACGAAGGAGCTTCCGAGCATGCACGAAGCACTCCGCAAGGTGGCGGATGTGCCGCGGCACCAGCTTGACAGGCAGGTGAAGATCTGGGCCGACGAGGTCAGGGAGCTGTCATACGTCATGGAGGATGTGGTTGACAGCTTCCTGGCAAGCGGCGAAGGCTCCGAGCCCGCCGCCAACTCGAATAAGCTCAAGGAGCTACTGAAGAAGATGGGGAACTTGCTCCCCAAGGGCAAGACTCGCCGTAAGATTGCGAAGAAGATTAAAGGCATCAGGCTCCAAGTCAGGGAGGTGGCCGATAGGCGTGACAGGTACGGGGTCAATGATGCGGTTGCTAATCTAGCTTCAGCCCCAACTACCGTTGACCCTCGCCTGGTGGCTCTGTTCAAAAAGGAGACAGAGCTTGTTGGCATCGATGCGGCAAGGGACGAGATAATTAAGAAGCTCATGGATGGGGATGGGGATGTGCCTGAGCAACAATTGAAGATTCTCTCCATTTATGGAATTGGAGGACTTGGCAAAACAACTGTTGCCAAAGTTGTGCATCAGGGGCTTCAAGAAAAATTCATGCTCAAGGCTTTTGTTTCGGTGGGTCAGAAGCCCGATGTGAAGAAAGTTCTCAGGGACATTTTCCTTGAGCTTGACAAGGAAGGCTACAGGAAATCCAATGCACAAACGTTGGATGAGAAGCAGCTCATAGTAGAACTCCGAGAATTACTTGAGAATAAGAGGTACGCACCAACCACCTATGACTGGAGTTTATTTTATCTCAGATAATAACTTCAAGTTTGTATGCATTGACATTCAGGAAATATAGCTCAATGCCATCACTAATAACTGTATTGAGCACCCAAAATATGATCAAATTATGGAAATAAGTGATCACGTGTTGACATGGATGTCACCCAAATTAAATACAAAAGAATTGCCATTCATCCTTTTGTTATTAGTGCATATGTATCATCAATTCCGCATACATAGCTTTGTCTTGAGTATATTGAAGACACGAATTAGGGGCAACTGGATTGTTGTCTTTGAGTTGTGTCTTGTGTACAATTTGGATAGTAGGTATTGATTCCAATGTATTTTTAGATTACAAAATACCTTCTGTCTTAATCTTTTCATGCCTGTATCATATGGGTCTGGAACAACGACATCCATTTTTTCCAATGCTCCATGAAAAGTATGTACACTAAACATGAGTTTAAACTTAGATTTTGAAACTAAATTTGATATCACAAGAGATATTATTTATTTTGAAATGAAATTAACCAGAACTAGAGTTCCAACCAGTAAGATAACATCGGTAAACTAACACACATGTCAATATATATTTATCTTGCAGTAGTAGCCATATTCCTTTGATTTATTGGCTTATATGTTAATTGCTGTATTAAGAATAGTACTGCAATTTTTGGATGGTCTTCCACATAGCTGCCATATTTTTTTAATACATGTATTCTGCACAAGTCCTAATTACTAATTTCATGCCTATGGTGATCTGATGTGGATAGGTACTTTATTGTTATTGATGATATATGGGACGCAGAAGCATGGGAAATAATCAATTGTGCTTTCAAGGATAGTAACTGTGGAAGTAAAATAATCACAACTACCCGTAGTTTCGAAGTAGCCAGAAAGTCCGGTGAGGCTTACCAGCTAAAGCCACTTTCTCCCGGCAACTCTGAAAAATTATTGTATATGAGATTATATGGTGGTAGAAGCAAATGCCCTTTTGATCATCCGGTTGAGATATCTGAAAAGATTATACAGAGATGCGGTGGTGTACCATTAGCTATCCTTACAATAGCTAGTTTATTAGATGGTAAAGAGAAAGAGGATTGGTCTAAGGTCTATGACTCAATTGGTTTTGGGCACGGAAAAAACCAAGTTGTAGACAATACAAGAAAGATACTGCTATTTAGCTATTATGATCTACCCTATTACCTGAGACCTTGTTTGTTGTATCTAAGCATATATCCAGAAGACTACACGGTCAAAAAAGAAACTTTGATCTGGAAGTGGTCAGCAGAAGGGTTTATCAAGGAGGAACCGGGGATAAGGCAATATGAGCTTGGAGAGAGATACTTCAGTGAGCTGGTGAATAGAAGTATGATACAACCCATCTGGGGCGGTTATGGCTCATGTTTCGTGACTGGTTGTCGTGTCCATGATCTTGTGCTTGATATGATATCTCTATTGTCAAATGAAGAGAATTTTGTTAGGGTATGGGATGTTAATGATCAAAGGATATCTTGCCAAAGTAATGCTCGTAGGTTAGCCATCCAAAAGAGAGTCTTGGAGCAGGATGACTCTCTGGCTAACATGTGCACCCCACAATTGAGGTCATTCAGTGCCATCGGATGTGATATTCATGTGATGCCATCACTTACAAGTTTTGGAGCTTTACGTGTCCTAGATATGGAAGATTGTAGTTTTAATGGAGATGGCAGTTATCATCTGGACCATCTTGGGAGTTTACTCCATTTGAGGTACCTGGGATTGTGGAGAATAGATAAGGTACCTGAAAAAATAGGGAATCTGAAGTTTTTGCAGACACTGAACTTGATATATACTACTGGGAATGGGATAAAAGAATTGCCACAAAGTTTTGGTCTGTTAAGGCAACTCAAGCGCTTGCATTTTGAAGTCGCTGAAGGAATAGTTGGAATGCATTTGCTGGGGAACCTAACATCATTGGAAGATCTACGGTTGACATTTGACACTTGGTCTCCTGAGTTTGTAGTAGAGCTGCGCAAGCTGACGATGCTGAGGAATCTCAACCTTAGCATTATGTCTCACAAAGGCATGGATGATAGCCAGGTGAAAGCTCTGGTGAAGTCTCTTGGCAAACTGAAAGAGACCCAAATTCTGGGCATTTACTTTGGGGGTTATGTGAGTATTGGACCCCAAGGGTGGGAAGGTTATGTACCACCTCAACAGCTCCGTGAATTCTTGATAAGAACGGAGAAGGACATGTTGCCGGCGTGGATAAACCCGTCACTTGTTCCGAACCTCACCATATGGTTCAATCTGAAGGAAGTGAAGGCGCGGGATATGGAGATCCTTGGGAGTTTCCCAGAGCTCGTTACTCTACGGTTGACTGATCTGCTTCTGGGGTTGAGCGAGTCGCAGGACTTTCTCCCAGACGTCATGGGGGGGTTATTCCCCAAGTTGAGGTACTTTAGCACACCTGCACCGCTGAGGTTTCTGGAGGGAGCGATGCCGAGCCTTGAATCCCTTGATTACTGTTATCTCGAAGTGGATCAGTTGAAGCGTGACAGCAGCTTTGTGTTTGAGTTTGGTAGCTGGGAAAACCTCCATTCACTCCAGAAAGTGGAGGTTTATTTCTATTCAGATGCAGCTCAAGAGAAGAAGGACGAAGCTGTGGTTGCGCTGGAGCTCGCAGCCAACCAACATCCCAACCGTCCTAATCTTACGGTCAGCAAATACCGAGTGTGAGTACAAGCATACTTCTAACTGAGTTTAAGTAGTTTTCATGTTTACACGCATCTGTCTCTCTCACCAAACAAAACTGGGAGATGTATGTGCCCAATATGTCCAATATATATCCTTTACAGCTCTGTTTGAACTCTATTTGCAGGTGGGAGAAGCCAATTGAGTAATTGTCGTCAAGACATTAATGGAGTACCAACTACACTTTGTTTCCAGGCAAGCTCCTCCTTGATCGATCTTCACTTCAACTATTATCTCTCTGCACCTGCAGCTGATGAATGGCGGGCACCAAGAGCTTCTACCACTACTTAATCTATGCACCAAGAGCTACTTTTCTTTTCTTTTTCTCCAAGCTCTAGGATTGTAATAAGCTACCTTTCATTCTTTACGCGACGATGCTATCAGGTTTTTGTCCCATGGTTCAGCAGCAATGGATGCGAGCAGTGGGTTTCCTGATAGTGTGCAAAACTCATTACCCCTTTCCCTTTTGCTGCTTGGCAGTTTGTTGTTTTTGCAATGGGTCTCGGTAGGAAAATTTTACTTATCATTCAACTAGAGTACATTGTACATCTATTAAAGAGTGGCCTAGTGCCTCAGAAATATTGACTGTCACAATGGCGAGGGTGCCAGAAACGTTTGCTTTACAGTCTCCACGTTTTAAGTAACACCCTTGCTAATGTGTACATGTTTCAGGTGCGTTTAGTTTGTTTCCCAGCATTAATTCAACTGCAGTTTGTATCCTCACATTTTTAGGATTGTTTTCTTCCTCACACAGCCATAGAACTGTTTTTGCTTTTTTTTCGAGAAGGGGATCATCTCGGCCTCCACATCACCGTGATGCAGACCCATAGAATTGTTTTGTTTTTGGAATGAAAGTTTCGCTTCTCGAATCAGTGTTTTGCCTGTGGATGTCAATTAGAGTTCTGCACACTTGCGAAGTTGACTGAACAAGTAGCTCTGCCTCTGCTGCTACACTACATGCACAACCAGAAACTGCAAATTCAGTTTGATCTCAAAATGTACATCGTCTTCCAGAAATCTGAGATAGTACACCAGAGTATTACTTTCAAAACAAGAACCATATAGTTTCAACTCAAAATGTACATCGTCTTCCAGAAATCTGAAAAACGAAAATCCTGAAGGCATACTACGAGGGAAATATATATACAGACGAGGGGGAAACGAGAGCGCGGAAATAGTTATTCACAACAATTATTTGCCACCAACCAGAATTCAGAGATACACCAGAGTAATACTTTCATAATAAGAACCAGAACTAGTGTAGTTTCAGCTAAAAATCGACATCGTCTTCCAGAAATCTGGAAAAAAAATCCTGAAAGCAATACTACGAGGGAAATATATAAACAGATGAGTGGAAGAAGAGAGCGCGAAAATAAGTATTCACAACAACCGTTTGCTTGAATAAAGCCCCCGCATAATCGATGCCTAGCAATTGCATCTGGAGTAATGTATGACACATAAAAGTATATTTGAAACCACCGTAGATGCAAGACAAGTGACACCGCGCTCATATACAGAAACAGAACGACCCATACAGATATTATAAGAAAAGTAGAAGCACGGAGACAGAAAGGAGTATTTGTAAATACTTGTGAATTCAGATTGCAGTTGATTCCCAGGAAACATGTACACCAGAAAAGGATAAAAGGCTAAGGGCTTCTGCAAACCACTAATTAACTGGGGAGAAATAGAACCGCCACCTAACTAACATTCCTCTGTCATCTCTACCATGCAAAAAAGTATCTCTCAGCCATACCCAAAGATTTAAGAGAGAAAATTTCCATCTCTCTATCAACATCCTATTTAAATGAATTTTTTATGCGAGAATCTACCCCTAATCAAAATTTTGAGCCCATGAACTACAGCCGCAAATTACCCATACTCAGGTTTCAGCACCCACGTTGCGCCGCCTGCGCCCCTTTGCAAAGTTGCTATCTCCTTGAGCAGGTTCTTGAACACCAGCATATCCTTTGGTTGTATGCGGTTCTTGAAATGTTCCGTCAAGCTCGTCGAGCTGGCGGAGCCACCATTCTGTTGTATGAAGGTGCACAACTGGCGGATCAGGACCTCAGGCTGCACGATCATGTTCCTACTGGAAGAAGAGTTTGATGAGCGCCCGTTCTCTGTCGAGCCTGGTCTCTGGTTGGAAGCGGAGCCCAGGCTGAGCTGATGTTCCAGTGCATCTGAAGCTGCCCCCTCTCGCGTTCCACGCATCTTAGCCAGAAGCTCGGCGGAGGACAGCGCTTTTCCATGTAGAGCGCCCACCTGAAGACTTTGAACTCTGCTGCTGCTTGAACCTTCTGATGGCTGCGAAGAACTAACCAGCTGGGTGTTGAGTGTTGACCCAAATTTCCTGCGGACAGAGGACGGCGCCCCGGCAGCACCGGCTCTTCCTGTCCATGTGGGAACAGCAAAATCATCACGGCTTCTGAGCATCCGTGATTGGCGTAAAGCCTCGGCTGCCCTTTGTGCCACCTGTGAAGCCTCTGCTTCTAGCCGCAGCTTCTGATCGTCGTTAGCACTCATTATGGCATCATGATTTATAGCACTCTGTGCAAGTACAAAATTGAGGGTTATTTACAAAATATTGAACAGAAAAAAAAGGCTGGGATCAGCACATATTACTTACATGAACGCCCTGGCCATCAAAAAGACTCTTCAAAATGTTGGATTCTTCATCCGCTTGGTCAGATCTAAGGTCTGATTTCCCATCTCCATCAACAGATGGTTCAGCCTCTGCGCTGGTCGGTAAAGCTGAAGATCGCTCGCCTCGCTCCTCGCCATCTGGAGCACCGATGTTCACATCTTCAGACAGTTGGCCAAAAATGTTTGATGTTTCAGTTGAACCATTCTTGTCATCATCTTGCAATGTGAATAAATCTTTCATGTCTCTGGCTTTAAAGAACCTCCTTTGCTGAGGGTTTTTCAGTACTTTGTTTGTGAGAAAATGCTTGTATATCTGTCGATGGTAGACTTTCTCCTCTATCGTCCCACGTGTGATCAACCTGTAAACTGTCACATCTCTTTTTTGCCCAATTCGCCATGCTCGTTCCCTGGCCTAGTGCACAGAAAGTTTAATCAGGTTAGTGTGATCGCTTGTCCTAGGACATAAAATAACAGGAGAATATCTTTGCTGCTATCACAACAGAGGACGCCTTAAAATTATTTTATCTACCATGTACTCCTCGGCATCCATTTTTGGATGTCAACCATCTCTGCCAAATCCAAAAGGTAAGATAATGAAACCTTAATGTAATTTTATCGAATGGGAATGCATCTAAAAAGGTTAAAAGGTGGTAGGTGCAGAATTATATACAGGGCAGGCAAAATTTCACATGGACTATACCTGCATGTCTGTCGAAGGGTTCCAGTCAGGATCGAATATTATAACCCTGTTTGCACCAGTCAAATTCGTACCCAATCCACCAACTTTTGTTGTCAGAATGAAAATGAAAATTTCATCTGTATTATTGAACTCATCAATGAGTGCCATTCTTTGCTTTGGAGGTGTAAGTCCATCCATTCGTCGATATTGGTAGTCGCGGGCAGTCAAGAAGTTCTCCAAAATGTCAAGCATCTGTTGGGTCTGAGCAAAAAGAAGAACGCGATGACCTTGATCTTTCCAGACTTTAAGTACTTGCTCAACCACTTTCATCTTTCCACTTCTTTCAATATTCCCATAATCAGGATTCTGAGCGGCTTGTTCTCTCTCAAGAAGATCAGGATGATTACATATCTTCCTTAGGACATCTATCCCATAAAGGGAGTTTCTGTTACCATCAAATATTTGTTCCACCTCTGAACTAGCAAGAAATGCGCGATAAGTAGCACGTTGCTCTTGAGTTAAACTACAGAAAAGAACCTGCTCTGTTTTCTTGGGAAGCTGTGCATTGACATCAGCTTTCATTCTCCTAAGAAGATATGGCATGATCAAGTCACGCAGGACAACAGCACATCTGTACGCTGTGGACACTTGCAATGGTGTTGCATTAGCATACCCACCGACAGTAATTGGAACAGAGAACTCGGTCTCAAACACTGGCAGGACTCCTAATTTCCCAGGGAACACAAAATCAAAGAGAGACCACAGTTCCGAAAGTTTATTCTGAATAGGCGCCCCTGTCATAATTATCCTGTGCACAGTCTGCAATTGCTTGCACACGAGAGTTACTTCGGCATTAGGATTCCTTATGCGGTGACCCTCATCCAATACAGCATATCCCCATTCTACATCAAGCAACTTCTCCCGTATGATTCTTAGCTGCTCGTATGTCGTCAGAAGCAAACCTGACCCTGAATTTACAACACGTGAAATCAAGTCATCCCACTTCTGTGCAGGCTTCGTACGTGTAACCTCTTCCTGATCGCTATCCCAAGAAACATCACTCTCAGAATCACTGTATCTCTTGCCCTTTTTACTTGAACTGTTTGCAGAATCATGTAAGATCTCAACTTTGAATTTTGGATACCACTTACTGGCCTCCCTTCGCCACTGTTGCAAAAGGGTCACAGGACAGATAACAATACTAGGCTTGTACATACCACTGTCATGCAAAGCACCAAGAAATGATAAGACCTGCACGGTCTTTCCTAAGCCCATTTCATCGCCAATTATTCCACCAGCCCTTTGACAATGTAACTCCCATAACCACTGCACTCCCACTTTTTGGTAGTCAAACAGCTGTGTGTAAACTGAGCCAGGAATTCTTAAACCACCTTCAAGGATGACTGGAGGTAACCCATCAGAACCTTCTATTACCTCATCTTCATTCTCAGACACAGAAGCTGATGCAGCTGCATCTCCCACATCCTCATCTGCAACTGAAGCTGATGCAGCTGCATCTCCCACATCCTCATCTGCAACTGCAGAAATCAGACATGATAAGTTCACTGAGGTATCTTGGTACAAAGTAGTAGCAAATAAGGAAACCTGACTGCATTTTCCATGCGCATAGAATAACACTAAAGCAAAAAAGCTCTGAAGGCTGAAGAGGCCTTGGCATACCATCCAATAATGACTCCTTCTTTGAATTGGCTTTCATCCATTTCTTGCCAGGCAACGGTCTCTTGGTCTTACTCTTTAGCCTTTTGTTTTTCCGCTCGTCTGAACTGGGAAGGCCAGGGCGTTTTAGAGGTACTCCAAGCCTTTGAAACGGAGCAGTCGGTGCATCGAGCTTAGGCAAGAACTCCGCATCAAGCAATTTGGTAGTTGGGCGGCTTTGTGCCATGTTCTGCATTGCCTGAGCAACTTTAGCAATGCTGGAAGCTTCCATGGTTTCCTCGGCTTGTTCTGCAGAGTCATTTTGCCTGCTAGGAGTTCCAGGGCTTTCAACCCGCTTCTCAAAGCCCTTCAACTTGTGAAACGGTGTTAGCAAACCCTTCCTGATCAGCTCTTCCCTTTCCTGCAAAACAGAATGTAATATCAGGAGGCAGAGCAACATGATAACAGTACAGAAAACAAGAGCCCCAGGCGCTAGTTAGGCTAATAACTCACAGTCTCCATGAACCCCGCAGAAGCTCCATCGAGCACTGCATCGAAGTCGTCGTCGTCATCATAGGTGACGGTTTTCATCCGACGCGTCGGCGACTTCTTCTTAGGCCCACCAGGCGGCTTCAGCGACTTCTTCCGCCTCAGCTCATCTTCAACCAACATTGCCAGCATCTTGTCTTTTTGGTTGCCCGACCCGGACGGGCCAGGTCCCGACTGCAATATCTCTTTCTGAATCTGCACCTTAGCCCTCTTGAGACTCCTGAGCCGCTCGGCGGCAAGCGCTTGCTGGAGGGCACCTCCACGAGGGGCGTCTTCTTCAGCATTCTCCTCCTCCTTCACCTTCTCCTTCTTCTTCTTCTTCTTATCCTCGGCATCAGTGCTACCCGAGCTGCCACCGCCGCTTTTCTTTCCAGCAGCTTGTTTAGCCCCTCCGAGTGTGGAAGCCACAGCATCGATCTCAAGCTGCACGGAGCGCAGTTGCTGGTGCAGTTTGGCCTGAGCATCATCTTGAAGCGTTGTGAGTTTATTCTCCTGGTCACCGACGGCGGTCAGCCCCGACGCCTCGGTGTCGCCCTTCTGCGGGTCGGTTTTCGCCTGCAAAAGGAAATGAAACGGCGAAACTCTCCCTGTGAGAAATTGTTACTGGTTTTGTTGTGCACGGGAAGAAAACGAATGGATGGACGGGTGAGGGATGGATTGTTGCCTGCGACAGGATCTTCCTCTCGATGTCGTCGATGTTGGCGGAGGTGACGCCGAGGCTGTGCAGCAGGCGCTGGTCGTCGTCCTCCTCCTCCATTGTGGATCAGTACGAAAGAAGCCGCCTTGGTTGCCGATCAATTCGCCTAGGCGCGGGCACGGAAGAGGGTTAACTAACCTGAATTCGAACCCCAAAAGAAAAGAAAAGAAAAGAAAGGGCTTCTTCAGGCGGATCTAGGCGGCGCGCGCCCAGAAATCGCGGAGGCCGGTGGGCGGGTGGATGAACCCAAGCGCGCACCTCAAAACCCAGCCGGGGGCGCGACGAGGAAGGACTCAGGGGCACGGCGAGGGCGGAGAGGGGCGGGGGTGCCGAGGCGGCGGCGGCGGGTCTAGGGCACGCGTTGGGCACGGATTGGTGGGTCGGGGGAGAGGAGGGGACGGGGACGGACGGGGCGGCGGGATCGATGGATTGGATGAGTGCGGCCGAATTTGGGGGAGGAGTCGGAGTCGGAGGGGAGGAAGAAGACCGCCTTCTCTCCCTCTCCCCGAGTCGGTTCATCAGCTCGGCTTTGGCGCAGGAATAAAAACCTTTTGTTGTATGTACCCCAACAAAATCTTGAGAAAATGAAACGCGTGCGTGCGTGTGTACGGTTATCAGGGTGTACACGTATGGCACGTTATGCTCTCTCCTCTAATGTCAAATCTGCTTATTTGGTCTGTTAAATAATAAATTCTCTGCTTCCCAACATGTTGCGGGCCAAAGAAAAAAAAACACCATTAGCGAATCGCGGGTCAAAATCCATGTACCAGATTGCACAAACTACCTAAAACATAACCAGAAGGTTTCGCTAAGGAGGTTTCGTTAAAGGTTGTGTTTGGTTGAGCTGTGGATTCTAAAAAAAGCTATCGTGAGTCTTGAGCCATGAGAAAATTGACGTGAATTTCTGGCTGTAGAAAAGCTGAAAGCTGCTTGGTTGAGACAAGTGTAAACCTGTAGATTTGGTTGTTACTTGCCTGCAATGCCCTTGAGGTCTGGGTAGATTTATCCATATGCTAATTGCATGAAGCAATGATATATACATTGGTCGGCAATTTAACGGCCATTGCGCAATGAAAATTTATGATAATGTAGAGGATTCATGGCTTATAAATAGGGAATTCAACTATTATTTATTTTTATGTTGTATACGCATAAATAGATAGTGATCCTGTAATATATATTTTTTTCCAAGCCACTTGCTTCAAGCTAAAACCCTTTGTACTTAAAAATAACTTTGCACTGAAAATTCAAACTTAACTTGTTAATTGTATGATCGTGTTGGTAATTGTAGACCTAACTTTAACGTTTGTATTGTTTTGTCATTAAGGACAGTAAAACTGAGCCTCTTCCCAGCCCTCTCACGCATTCAACGTTTCAGGCCGAATTTGGGGGCGGAGTCGGAGTCGGAGGGGAGGAAGAAGAAGACCCTCTCTCTCTCCCTCTCCCCAAGTCGGTTCATCAGCTCGGCTTTGGCGCAGGAATAAAACCTTTTGTTGTATGTACCACCACAAAATCTTGAGAAAATGAAACGCGTGCGTGCGTGCGTGTGTACGGTTATCAGGCCGGACACGTATGACACGCTATCTTCGCTCCTCTAATGTCAAATCTACGTACTTCGTCTATTTATTGTTGGTCAAATATAATAAATTCTCCAATTCGGGCAAGAGGTGGTGAAGATGTTTTGGCTTGGGCCTTTGAGAAATCGGGTGAATACACTGTAAAAACGGCTTATCGTGCTCTGGTGACTCGTGACGAGCGGCGTGCTCTAGAGGAATGGACGGTAGCGGAGATTTCATCGTTAGAAAAACAATTGTGGACAGCCCTATAGAAGCTCAAAGTAATTCCAAAAGTACGTGTATTCTGGTGGAGAGTTCTTCGTGGTATTCTCCCTGACTATGACACCATGAAATACCGGCACATAAGAACTACTTCAGTATGTGATCTGTGTAAAGCTATGGATGAAGATCTAATGCATGCCCTAGTGCATTGCTCTCATGCTAAGAGTTTTTGGGCAGCAGCAAGGGAGGTCTTGGACCTGAAGCTGCCGTCATTGCATCCAACCACATGGTCCTGAGACTTAGTGGTAGATACAAGGTTTTCCAAGATGGAAAGATGTCAGATCATCACGATCATGCATGCAATATGGTCATCGAGGAATCGTTGGACCCATGATGAGGACGGATATAACCCAATTCAGGCAGTCAAGAGGGTGAGGGAGGATCTGGCTCTCTTGGACCTTCCGGGAGATAGATCTAGCATTCATGAAGGTCATGCTTGGCGACCACCGGAACCTGGCTGGGTTAAAATTAATACCGATGGATCGATGGATGCTTTGATGCAGGTAGGAGGAGGAGGCGGGGTAGCACGGTCTCACCTCTCCGTTTTGGGCGTGTGGAGCAAACCCCTACCTTGTATCACTGACCCTTTCATTGCCGAAGTGCTTGCGCTACGCGAGGGAGTTATATTTGCCCAATTGAGAGGCTTCTCGCATGTGGTGATGGAGGTCGACTATTTAGAGGTGGTTAACCTCTGGCTTTCGCGTCATAATACAAGATCTATTGTGATGCCTATCTTCGAGGAAATCAAGGAGAGAGCTACAAATTTTGCTTCTTTTTCGGTGCAACATGTTAGTAGGGATGCCAACGGCACGGCCGATCTTTGTGCCAAACATGCTATCTCCTTAGCGGTATCCGAGTATTGGATGGATAACTGTCCATCCTTCATTGTAAGCAGCCTTAGGGTTGAGTGTAACCGAATTTCTTTCATGCAATAAAACTCCCATGTTTCACGTCAAAAAAAATATAATAAATTCTCTGCTTCCCAACATGTTGCGGGCCAAAGAAAAAAAACACCATTAGCGAATCGTGGGTCGAGATCCATGTATCATAGTGCACAAACCATGTGAAACATTATCAAAAGGTTCGCTAAAGCTTGTGTTTGCTTGAGCCGTGGATTCTGGAAAAGCTATCCTGAGCCGTGAGCCGTGAGAAAATTGATGTGAACTTTCGGCCGTGAAAAAGCTTAAAGCTGCTTGGTTGAGACAACGGTAAAACTGTAGATTTGGTTGCGAGTATCTGTAATATCCTTGGGGACTGAGTGAATATATTCATATGTTGATTGCATGGAGCAATGATATGTACATCGGTAGGCAATTTAACAGCCATTTCACAAAGAAAATTATGACAATGTAGATGATTCGTGGCTAATATATGGGGAATTCAACTTTTTTTATGTTGCATATGTATAAATAGATAGTGATCCTGTAATATATTCTTTTCCAAGCCACTTGCTTCAAGCTCAAACCCTTTGCACTTACTTCAAAAAAGACTTTGCACTAAAAATTCAAATTTAACTTGTTAATTGTATGATCGTGTTGGTGATCTTAGACCTAAATGTAACGTTTGTATTGTTTTGTCATACACAAACTATAACATGTACAACTATTACAAAAATTAGGTACATAATATAATTTATGTGAGACTTAATATAATGTTTCTTTGTAGTTATTGTTTTTGCCTCCCCCTTCTATGGTCAAACTGTAACGCCCTCGATGCGGCTATATCTCTCACGTGTCGAAGCACGACTTAAAGGCATAACCGCATTGAAAGCAATGTCGCAAGTGAGGTAATCTTCACACAACCCATGTAATACATAAAGGGAAAGAGATACATAGTTGGCTTACAATCGCCACTTCATACAATTACATGAATAAAGCATTACATCATCCAGATACAATCAAGGTTCGACTACGGAACCAAAATAAAAGAAGACTACCCCAAATGCTACACAGATCCCCGATCGACCCCAACTGGGCTCCACTACTGATCAACTAGAACGAAACAACACAAAGGACAAGATCTTCATCGAGCTCCTCCTGAGCTTGGTTGCGTCACCTGCACGGTATCATCGGCACCTGCAAACTGGTTTTGGAAGTATCTGTGAGTCATGGGGACTCAGCAATCTCACACCCTCGCGATCAAGACTATTTAAGCTTATAGGAAGGGTAAAAGGTATGGGGTGGAGCTGCAGCAAGCGACTAGCATATATGGTGGCTAACATACGCAAATGAGAGCGAGAAGAGAAGGCAAAAGCACGGTCGAACAACTATGATCAAGAAGTGATCCTAGAACAACCTACGTCAAACATTACTCCAACACCATGTTCACTTCCCGGACTCCGCCGAGAAGAGACCATCACGGTAACACACGCGGTTGATGTATTTTAGAGGTCAACTTCAGGTTTTCTACAACCGGACATTAACAAATTCCCATCTGCCCATAACCGCGGGCGCGGCTTTCGAAAGTTCAAAACCCTGCAGGGGTGTCCCAACTTAGCCCATCACAAGCTCTCACGGTCAACGAAGGATATTCCTTCTAGCAGAAGACCCGATCAGACTCGGAATCCCGGTTACAAGACATCCTCGACAATGGTAAAACAAGTCCAGCAAGACCACTCGCTGTGCCGACAAATCCTGATAGGAGCTGCACATATCTCGTTCTTAGGGCACACCGGATAAGCTAAGCGTACGGGAGCCAATGTAACCCAAGTTGCCAAGGGACAGCCCCGCACGGTGCTCTGGGTTGGACCAACACTTAGACAAGCACTGGCCCGGAGGTTTAAAAAATAAAGATGACCCTCGAGATGCGTGACTCCCAAGGGAAAAAGGCTAGGTGGCGAATGGTAAAACCAAGGTTGGGCCTTGCTGGAGGAGTTTTATTCAAAGCGAACTGTCAAGGGGTTCCCATTATAACCCAACCGCGTAAGGAACGCAAAATCCAGGAACATAACACCGATATGACGGAAACTAGGGTGGCAAGAGTGAAACAAAACACCAGGAATAAGGCCGAGCCTTCCACCCTTTACCAAGTATATAGATGCATTAATTGAATAAGAGATATTGTGATATCCCAACAAAATATCCATGTTCCAACAAGGAACAAACTTCAATCTTCACCTGCAACTAACAACGCTATAAGAGGGGCTGAGCAAAGCGGTAACATAGCCAAACAACGGTTCGCTAGGACAAGGTGGGTTAGAGGCTTGGCTTAGCAACATGGGAGGCATGATAAGCAAGTGGTAGGTATCGCAGCATGGGCATAGCAAAAGAGCGAGCAACTAGTAAGCAAAGATAGAAGTGATTTCGAGGGTATGGTCATCTTGCCTGAAATCCCGCAAGGAAAAAAAACGAGTCCATGAAAAAGACAAACGGGCATAGTCGAACGGGTCATCACAAACGCGACGTTACCGGATTACCGAGAAGTACACCGGAAAGAAAGCAAACAACATAGTAAACAACCACTACAACAACATGGCATGATGCACAACAAGTATGATGCATGTCCGGTTTAATGAAGCGTGGCATGGCAAAATGCACAAACAATCCTACAAATTAAGTGGAGCTCAATATGCAACTCCGTTGCATATTAACGAAACACCACGTGACTTATTTAGTTTGATCTTGTTTATGTACCCAACAATATTAAATGTTGTTAAACATGGCAAGAGGGTGAAGCAAAGTAAACTACCTATCTAGTCAAGTTTAAATGAGGCCGGAAGCAACGAACAACAATTTCGGAAACTCCTCATGAGCATATTATATATTTGGTACTGTTCTGCCCTAAACATTATTTTAGAGTTGTTAAACATGCAAGATGAGTGCACCATGTTAAACTAGGCATTTTTCTACCCCATTTACTGAAGGAAATATGCCCAAGAGGCAATAATAAAGTTATTATTTATTTCCTTATATCATGATAAATGTTTATTATTCATGCTAGAATTGTATTAACCGGAAACATAATACATGTGTGAATACATAGACAAACAAAGTGTCACTAGTATGTCTCTACTTGACTAGCTCGTTTATCAAAGATGGTTATGTTTCCTAACCATGAACAATGAGTTGTTATTTGATTAACGGGATCACATCATTAAGTGAATGATCTGATTGACATGACCCATTCCATTAGCTTAGCACCCGATCGTTTAGTATGTTGCTATTGCTTTCTTCATGACTTATACATGTTCCTATAACTATGAGATTATGCAACTCCCGTTTACCGGAGGAACACTTTGGGTACTACCAAACGTCACAACATAACTGGGTGATTATAAAGGAGTACTACAGGTGTCTCCAAAGGTACATGTTGGGTTGGCGTATTTCGAGATTAGGTTTTGTCACTCCGATTGTCGGAGAGGTATCTCTGGGCCCTCTCGGTAATGCACATCACTTAAGCCTTGCAAGCATTGCAACTAAATGAGTTAGTTGCGGGATGATGTATTACAGAACGAGTAAAGAGACTTGCTGGTAACGAGATTGAACTAGGTACAGGAATACCGACGATCGAATCTCGGGCAAGTAACATACCGATGACAAAGGGAACAACGTATGTTGTTATGCGGTCTGACCGATAAAGATCTTCGTAGAATATGTAGGAGCCAATATGGGCATCCAGGTCCCGCTATTGGTTATTGACTGGAAACGTGTCTCGGTCATGTCTACATTGTTCTCGAACCCGTAGGGTCCGCACGCTTAAGGTTACGATGATAGTTATATTATGAGTTTACATGTTTTGATGTACCCAAGGAGTTCGGAGTCCCGTATGAGATCGGGGACATGACGAGGAGTCTCGAAATGGTCGAGACGTAAAGATTCATATATTGGATGATATGGTTAGGCCAAGGGGTCAAGCCCATGAGGCTTTAGGTCGGTGCAAAAGGAGTTTTGCGGAGGCCAGGGGGCCAAACGCCAAAGACCCTGGCGTTTGGCCCTGGGCCAAACGCCGAGGCCCATGGCGTCTGGGCCAGACGCCAAGGATTGTGGCGTTTGGTCCTGGAGTCCGAGTGGGACTCTTGCCTTTCGGGCAAAACCGACTTTGAGGAGGCTTTTGCTCCAAGTTTCGACCCCGGGGCTCAACATATAAATAGAGGGGCAGGGCTAGCACCAAAGACACAACAAGTTGATTCACGTGATCTATTCCTTAGCCGTGTGTGGTGCCCCCAGCCACCATAATCCTCGATAATACTGTAGCGGAGTTTAGGCGAAGCCCTGCTGCTGTAGTACATCAAGATCGTCACCACGCCGTCGTGCTGACAGAACTCTTCCCCGACACTTTGCTGGATCGGAGTCCGGGGATCGTCATCGAGCTGAACGTGTGCTCGAACTCGGAGGTGCCGTAGTTTCGGTGCTTGATCGGCCGGATCGGGAAGACGTACGACTACTTCCTCTACGTTGCGTCAACACTTCCGCAGTCGGTCTGCGTGGGTACGTAGACAACACTCTCCCCTCTCGTTGCTATGCATCACATGATCTTGCATGTGCGTAGGAATTTTTTTGAAATTACTACGAAACTCAACAGTGGTATCAGAGCCTAGGTTATTTATGTTGATGTTATATGCACGAGTAGAACACAAGTGAGTTGTGGGCGATATAAGTCATACTGCCTACCAGCATGTCATACTTTGGTTCGGCGGCATTGTTGGACGAGACGACCCGGACCAAAATTACGTGTACGCTTACGCGAGACCGGTTCCCCCGACGTGCTTTGCACATAGGTGGCTTGCGGGCGACAGTCTCTCCAACTTTAGTTGAACCAAGTGTGGCTATGCCCGGTCCTTGCGAAGGTTAAAACGGAGTCTATTTGACAAACTATCGTTGTGGTTTTGATGCGTAGGTGAGATTGGTTCTTGCTTAAGCCCGTAGCAGCCACGTAAAACTTGCAACAACAAAGTAGAGGACGTCTAACTTGTTTTTGCAGGGCATGTTGTGATGTGATATGGTCAAGACATGATGCTGAATTTTATTGTATGAGATGATCATGTTTTGTAACCGAGTTATCGGCAACTGGCAGGAGCCATATGGTTGTCGTTTTATTGTATGCAATGCAATCGCGATGTAATGCTTTACTTTTATCACTAAGCGGTAGCGATAGTCGTAGAAGCATAAACTTGGCGAGACGACAACGATGCTACGATGGAGATCAAGGTGTCACGCCGGTGATGATGGTGATCACGACGGTGCTTCGGAGATGGAGATCACAAGCACAAGATGATGATGGCCATATCATATCACTTATATTGATTGCATGTGATGTTTATCCTTTTATGCATCTTATCTTGCTTTGATTGACGGTGGCATTATAAGATGATCTCTCACTAAATTATCAAGAAGTGTTCTCCCTGAGTATGCACCGTTGCGAAAGTTCTTCGTGCTGAGACACCACGTGATGATCGGGTGTGATAGGTTCTACGTTCAAATACAACGGGTGCAAAACAGTTGCACACGCAGAATACTCAGGTTATACTTGACGAGCCAAGCATATACAGATATGGCCTCGGAACACGGAGACCGAAAGGTCGAGCGTGAATCATATAGTAGATATGATCAACATAACGATGTTCACCATTGAAAACTACTCCATCTCACGTGATGATCGGTTATGGTTTAGTTGATTTGGATCACGTAATCACTTAGAGGATTAGAGGGATGTTTATCTAAGTGGGAGTTCTTTAATTAATTTGATTAACTGAACTTTAATTTATCATGAACTTAGTCCTGGTAGTATTAGCATATCTATGTTGTAGATCAATAGCTCGCGTTGTTGCTTTCATATGTTTATTTTGATATGTTCCTAGAGAAAATTGTGTTGAAAGATGTTAGTAGCAATGATGCGGATTGGATCCGTGATATGAGGTTTATCCTCATTGCTGCACAGAAGAATTATGTCCTTGATGCACCGCTAGGTGACGGACCTATTGCAGGAGCAGATGCAGACGTTATGAACGTTTGGCTAGCTCAATATGATGACTACTTGATAGTTTAGTGCACCATGCTTAATGGCTTAGAATCGGGACTTCAAAGACGTTTTGAACGTCATGGAGCATATGAGATGTTCCAGGAGTTGAAGTTAATATTTCAAGCAAATACCCGAGTTGGGAGATATGAAGTCTCCAACAAGTTCTATAGCTAAAAGATGGAGGAGAATCGCTCAACTAGTGAGCATATGCTCAGATTGTCTGAGTACTACAATCGCTTGAATCAAGTGGGAGTTAATCTTCCAGATAAGATAGTGATTGACAGAATTCTCTAGTCACCATCACCAAGTTAGTAGAACTTCGTGATGAACTATGATATGCAAGGGATAACGGAAACGATTCCCAAGCTCTTCGTAATGCGGAAATTGACGAAGGTAGAAATTGAGAAAAACATCAAGTGTTGATGGTAGACAAGACCATTAGTTTCAAGAAAAAGGGCAGAGGGAAGAAGGGGAACTTCAAGAAGAACAGCAAGCAAGTTGCTGCTCAAGTGAAGAAGCCCAAGTATGGTCCTAAGCCTGAGACTAAGTGTTTCTACTGCAAAGGGACTGGTCACTGGAAGCGGAACTACCCCAAGTGATTGGCTGATAAGAAGGATGGCAAAGTGAACATAAGTATATTTGATATACATGTTATTGATGTGTACTTTACTAGTGTTTATAGCAACCCCTCAGTATTTGATACTAGTTCAGTTGCTAAGATTAGTAACTCGAAAAACGGGAGTTGCAGAATAAACAAAGACTAGTTAAGGGTGAAGTGACGATTGATATGATCATCATCGCACACTCCCTATACTTTCGGGATTAGTATTGAACCTGAATAAGTGTTATTTGGTGTTTGCGTTAAGCATGAATATGATTTGATCATGTTTATTGTAATACGGTTATTCATTTAAGTAAGAGAACAAATTGTTGTTCTGTTTACATGAATAAAACCTTATATGGTTACACACCCAATGAAAATAGTTCGTTGGATCTCGATCGTAGTGATACACATAATCATAATATTGAAACCAAAAGATGCAAAGTTAATAATGATAGTGCAACTTATTTGTAGCACTGCCGTTTAGGTCATATTGGTGTAAAGCGCATGAAGAAACTCTATGCTGATGGGCTTTTGGAATCACTTGATGCTTGCGAACCATGCCTCATGGGCAAGATGACTAAGACTCCGTTCTCCGGAGCGAGCAACTGACTTATTGGAAATAATACATACTGATGTATGCGGTCCGATGAGTGTTAAGGCTCATGGCAAGTATCGTTATTTTCTGAACTTCACAGATGATTTGAGCAGATATGGGTATATCTACTTGATGAAACATAAGTCTGAAACATTTGAAAAGTTCAAAGAATTTCAGAGTGAAATAGAAAATCATCGTGGCAAGAAAATAAAAAGTTTCTACGATATGATCGCAGAGGTAAAATATTTGAGTTACGAGTTTGGCCTTCAATTAAAACAATGTGAAATAGTTTCACTACTCACGCCACATGGAATACCACAGCATAATGGTGTGTCCGAACGTCATAACCGTACTTTATTGGATATAGTGCAATCTATGATGTCTCTTACCGATCTACCACTATCGTTTTGGGGTTATGCATTAGAGACAGCTGCATTCACGTTAAAAGGGCACCATCTAAATCTGTTGAGACGACACCGTATGAACTATGGTTTGGCAAGAAACCAAAGTCGTCGTTTCTTAAAGTTTAGGGTTGCGATGCTTATATGAAAAAGTTTCATCCTGATAAGCTCAAACTCAAATCGGAGAAGTGCGTCTTCATAGGATACCCAAAAGAAAAGTTTGGGTACACCTTCTATCATAGATCTGAAGGCAAGATATTCGTTGCCAAGAATGGATCCTTTCCAGAGAAGGAGTTTCTCTCGAAAGAAGTGAGTGGGAGGAAAGTAGAAAACTTGATAAGGTAATTGTACCTTCTCCCTTATTGGAAAGTAGTTCATCACAAAAATCTGTTCTTGTGACTACTACACCAATTAGTGAGGAAGCTAATGATGATGATCATGTAACTTCAGATCAAGTTACTACCGAATCTCGTAGGTAAACCAGAGTGAGATCCGCACCAGAGTGGTACGGTAATCCTGTTCTGGAGGTCATGTTACTTGACTATGACGAACCTACGAACTATGAGGAAGCGATGATGAGCCCAGATTCCGCAAAATGGTTTGAGGCCATGAAGTCTGAGATATGATCCATGTATGAGAACAAAGTTTGGACTTTGGTTGACTTGCCCGATGATCGGCAAGCAATTGAGAATAAATGGATCTTCAAGAGGAAGACGGACGCTGATAGTAGTGTTACTATCTACAAAGCTAGAATTGTCACAAAAGGTTTTTTCGACAAGTTCAAGGTGTTGATTACGATGAGAGCTTCTCACTCGTATCTATGCTTGAATCTGTCCGAATCATGTTAGTAATTGCCGCATTTTATGAAATCTGGCAAAAGGATAAACAAAATTGCATTCCTTAATGGATTTATTAAAGAAGAGTTGTATATGATGCAACCAGAAGGTTTTTGTCAATTCGAAAGATGCTAACAAAATATGCAAGCTCCAGCAATCCATCTGTGAACTGGTGCAAGCATCTCGGAGTTGGAATATACGCTTTGATGAGTTGAAGCCTGTATACAGACTTGCGGTGAAGCCTGTATTTACAAGAAAGTGAGTGGGAGCACTACAGCATTTCTGATAAGTATATGTGAATGACATATTGTTGATCGGAAATAATGTAGAATTATTCTGTAAAGCATAAAGGAGTGTTTGAAAGGAGTTTTTCAAAGAAAGACTTCGGTGAAGCTGCTTACATATTGAGCTTCAAGATCTATAGAGATAGATCAAGACGCTTGATAAGTTTTTTCAATGAGTACATACCTTGACAAGATTTTGAAGTAGTTCAAAATGGAGCAGTCAAAGAAAGAGTTCTTGCCTGTATTACAAGGTGTGAAGTTGAGTAAGACTCAAAGCCAGACCACGACAGAAGATAGAAAGAGAATGAAAGTCATTCCCTATGCATTGGCCATAGGTTCTATAAAGTATGTCATGCTGTGTACCAGATCTATTGTATACCCTGCACTGATTTGGCAAGGGAGTACAATAGTGATCTAGGAGTAGATCACTAGACAGCGGTCAGAATTATCCTTAGTGAAATAAGGATATGTTTCTCGATTATGGACGTGACAAAAGGTTCGTCGTAAAAGGATTAATGCAAGTCTTTGACACTGATCCAGATGATTCTAAGTCTCAATCTGGATACATATTAAAAGTGGGAGCAATTAGCTAGAGTAGCTCTGTGCAGAGCATTGTAGACATAGAATTTTGCAAAATACATACGGATCTGAATTTGGCAGGCCCGTTGACTAAATTTTTCTCACAAGCAAAACATGATCACTCTTTGGGTGTTAATCACATAGCGATGTGAACTAGATTATTGAATCTAGTAAACCCTTTGGGTGTTAGTCACATGGAGAAGTGAACCAATCACATAAAGATGTGAACTATTGGTGTTAATCACATAGCGATGTGAACTAGATTATTGACTCTAGTGCAAGTGGGAGACTGAAGGAAATATGCCCTAGAGGCAATAATAAAGTTATTATTTATTTCCTTATATCATGATAAATGTTTATTATTCATGCTATAATTGTATTAACCGGAAACATAATACATGTGTGAATACATAGAAAAACAAAGTGTCACTAGTATGCCTCTACTTGACTAGCTCGTTAATCAAAGATGGTTATGTTTCCTAACCATGAACAATGAGTTGTTATTTGATTAACGGGATCACATCATTAAGTGAATGATCTGATTGACATGACCCATTCCATTAGCTTAGCACCCGATCGTTTAGTATGTTGCTATTGCTTTCTTCATGACTTATACATGTTCCTATAACTATGAGATTATGCAACTCCCGTTTACCGGAGGAACACTTTGGGTACTACCAAACGTCACAACGTAACTGGGTGATTATAAAGGAGTACTACAGGTGTCTCCAAAGGTACATGTTGGGTTGGCGTATTTCGAGATTAGGTTTTGTCACTCCGATTGTCGGAGAGGTATCTCTGGGCCCTCTCGGTAATGCACATCACTTAAGCCTTGCAAGCATTGCAACTAAATGAGTTAGTTGCGGGATGATGTATTACAGAACGAGTAAAGAGACTTGCCGGTAACGAGATTGAACTAGGTACAGGAATACCGACGATCGAATCTCGGGCAAGTAACATACCGATGACAAAGGGAACAACGTATGTTGTTATGCGGTCTGACCGATAAAGATCTTCGTAGAATATGTAGGAGCCAATATGGGCATCCAGGTCCCGCTATTGGTTATTGACCGGAAACGTGTCTCGGTCATGTCTACATTGTTCTCGAACCCGTAGGGTCCGCACGCTTAAGGTTACGATGATAGTTATATTATGAGTTTACATGTTTTGATGTACCGAAGGAGTTCGGAGTCCCGGATGAGATCGGGGACATGACAAGGAGTCTCGAAATGGTCAAGACGTAAAGATTCATATATTGGATGATATGGTTAGGCCAAGGGGTCAAGCCCATGAGGCTTTAGGTCGGTGCAAAAGGAGTTTTGCGGAGGCCAGGGGGCCAAACGCCGGAGACCCTGGCGTCTGGCCCTGGGCCAGACGCCGAGGCCCATGGCGTCTGGGCCAGACGCCAAGGATTGTGGCGTTTGGTCCTGGAGTCCGAGTGGGACTCTTGCCTTTCGGGCAAAACCGACTTTGAGAAGGCTTTTGCTCCAAGTTTCGACCCCGGGGCTCAACATATAAATAGAGGGGCAGGGCTAGCACCAAAGACACAACAAGTTGATCCACGTGATCTATTCCTTAGCCGTGTGCGGTGCCCCCAGCCACCATAATCCTCGATAATACTGTAGCGGAGTTTAGGCGAAGCCCTGCTGCTGTAGTATATCAAGATTGTCACCACGCCGTCGTGCTGACAGAACTCTTCCCCGACACTTTGCTCGATCGGAGTCCGGGGATCGTCATCGAGCTGAACGTGTGCTCGAACTCAGAGGTGTCGTAGTTTCGGTGCTTGATCGGTCGGATCGGGAAGACGTACGACTACTTCCTTTACGTTACGTCCATGCTTCCGCAGTCGGTCTGCGTGGGTACGTAGACAACACTCTCCCCTCTCGTTGCTATGCATCACATGATCTTGCGCATGCGTAGGAAATTTTTTGAAATTACTACGAAACCCAACATTTACGTATAAAGATTATTTAATTCGGAGCTACGGTTATTTAGTTATGAAATAAAGCATTTTAGCAAGTTATTTAAACAAATTTAAACAAACAGCATTTTAAACATGGATGAAAGTTGGATATTATGAAACTAGATAAAATTCTAGTCAAGTTACGTATATAAATTATTTAGATCCGATGCACGGTTGAGAAGTTATTAAATGCATGAAGCTTAGGGGGTTTCCTGCAAAACTGCAGTCTCTGGATAATTAGCAAAATCGCAAAACAGGAAAAAAAACCTTATCGGGCCGAATCTGGGCAGCCCAACAGCAGGGGAAAAAAAGAGGGGCGTTGGCGGGGTGGCCTCACCATGGGCTCGGCCCGGTCAGTGAGGGAGGTTGGCGGCGGCCTAGCGAGCAGGCCGGCTTAGGCGCGCTGGGCCGGCGCGAGGCCCATCTAGCGCACGCCAGGGAGCGGTACATCGCTGCCCATCTCCGGTCAATAACCAATAACGGAACATGTATGCTCATATTGGCTCCTACATATTCTACGAAGATCTTTATCGGTCAAACCGCATAACAACATACATTGTTCCCTTTGTCATCGGTATGTTACTTGCCCGAGATTCGATCGTCGATATCATCATACCTAGTTCAATCGTGTTACCGGCAAGTCTCTTTACTCGTACCATAATGCATCATCCCGTGACTACTCATTAGTCACATTGCTTGCAAGGCTTATAGTGATGTGCATTACCGAGAGGGCCAGAGATACTTCTCCGATACACGGAATGACAAATCCTAATCTCGATCTATGCCAACCCAACAAACACTTTCGAGACATATGTAGAGCATCTTATAATCATCCAGTTACGTTGTGAGGTTTGATAGCACACAAGGTGTTCCTCCGGTATTCAGGAGTTGCATAATCTCATAGTCAGAGGAACATGTATAAGTCATGATGAAAGCAATATCAATAAATCTAAACGATCATTATGCTAAGCTAACAGATGGGTCTTGTACATCACATCATTCTCTAATGATGTGATCTCGTTCATCAAATGACAACACATGTCTATGGTCAGGAAACATAACCATCTTTGATTAACGAGCTAGTCAAGTAGAGGCATACTGGGGACACTCTGTTTTGTCTATGTATTCACACATGTACTAAGTTTCCGGTTAGTACAATTCTAGCATGAATAATAAACATTTTTCATAATATAAGGAAATATAAATAACAACTTTATTATTGCCTCTAGGGCATATTTCCTTCACATACATGATTCTATCGAGAAGGAGACGGTGGACATAGAGTTCATCAGGACCAGCAAGCAAAAGGCGGACATCCTAACCGAGGTCCTTGGTCGTGTTTGTTTCTGGGAGTTGCGCCACAAGGTGGGAATCATCAAAATCAAGCCCCTTTTTTGACAAGGTTGAGAGGGAGATTGTTGAACAAAACTTGTCTTCAAAAAAGGCAGGTCGATAGCTGCGGCGGGTGCATGCCTTGCTTGTCGAGGTACTAGTAAAAAGGAAACCTACTATTGTAAGTAGACAGGTTTTACTCACCATGTTTTGTTCGTTTTTCTTTTTATCTCCTTTTTTTCATTTATGTTTTTTCTTTTTTTACTTTCTATTATTTATTTTTACTTTAGTTTTTAGGGGTTTAAAAAATATTTTAAAAAAGTTCATATTTGACAAAAAATAGTTTTAAAAATGTACAAGTTTTGAAAATGTTCAGATTTTTTTTTCAAATATATTCTTTTTAAGCTAGACATAGGGACGCGGGACGCCCTCCACCGCTGAAGGCGGCATGTAGGAGCACCTGGGCCACGGCCTTCTTGCCATGCTCGGCCGGGCCGAGCCAATCTCTCCGCTTCTTCTGTAACTGGCTAACTGCGACCAGAAGAAATTCCCCATCGCAAGACCTAACTATTTTCCTCACTCCTCAGTGGATCCATATCGATCGAGTTCGCGGCCGCTGCTCGTCGCGTCAATTGCTTCCGGATCGAGCGCGTTCGCCTCCGGACCACGCGCCAATTGCTTCCAGCTCGAGCTCCCCTCCTAGCCTGGGCGCGGACGCGCCGAGCTGCTGTTTCCCTTCACGCCGTAATCGTTCTCTCTCTCTCTCTCTCTCTCTCTCTCTCTCTCTAGCAATTTAATTGTGCTCTGTGTATTTCTCCTGACTGTCAATTTAGGCGGTCACTGGGCACTGAAGACGGTTTGTTTTCCTCTTTTAAGAGAGCTGTACCTTTTTATTTTGATTTGAGATCGATTCAGTATTTTAGTGTTCCAATCCCCCTCGCTTGCATTGCGTCGGTGGTGTCGATAAGGAGAGTAGCTGGACGCTACTGCCGGCACCCTGGCCAGTGCTTTGGAATAACATTCAGATGATTAATAGAGTACTAGTAATAAGTACAGTATGCCTTTTGTGTTTCTGCGTAATTGTAGGTCTTATACAGACAACGAAATAGACCAACTGTTGTAAGTAGGAGCACCACCTCTAAACTATCGCAATGCCCCTTTTTTTTTTTTTTGCATTGAACTATCGCAATGCCCATGGAGGCGGTTTTTCCTCTTGGGCGCTAAAGCTCGCCGTTTCTTTCTTTTCAGTTGACAGAGCACGATGCCGGACAGGAGCGGCGCGACCCTGTTTGAGGACCTGCCTGCGGAGATGATCGACAAGATACTCACTCAGTTGCCGTCCAAGGATCTCGGCGGCTGTCGTGCCGTCAGCACGTCGTTGCACAGTGCCACCTCCACGTCTGAATTCATGCTCGAACACCACCGCTGCCAGCCGTCACGTCCCATCATCGACGGAAGACCACGGCCCAGCGGCCTTGTCGTCTTCCGTGACGCTGGCGCCCCTCAACAGCTCTGGACCTTCGTCTGGGACCCCGAAATCTCTTCGAAGGAACTCCTCCACGGTGCCTGTGATGGCTTCCTCATCGTCTCCCGAGGACTCCGATTTTACATCTGCAACCCAGCCATCAGCAAGCATGTTCCCCTACCGCTTCCTCAGGTTGGACCAGAGAACTACAACTCTGTGATCGGTTTCTACCGGCACGATCCCACTGGAGAGTACAGGGTGCTCTGGGTCTCGCACTCACAGCCAGGGTCACAATCTAAACCCAGTTTATACATCATTACAGTGGGATCCAACAAGCCAAGGCAGGTCAGAGTGAGAATGCCAGCAGTTTTGCCACCTTCCGCGGAACAGAAATTACTAAATGATCTGTGCTCTTGGTCCTATTATGCACCATCAGTCCACCATTGTGGCGGCCTGCACTGGTGTCCTTATGGCGCCAGCGACATTTGGGCCTGCGGTGCAGACATTATTGTGTTTGACACACAAGCCGAGACATTCCGGTGCATCCGCAGTCCCGCCCAGTCGTGCCCTAATAGGAAGTTGTTCCACATGGAGGGGACCCTTGCTTTATGGGGCGCCAGCTCGACACGTAGTTTTACCATTATGGATGTCTGGGTGATGCAGGATTACAAGGCTCAAATATGGGTTTTCAAGTACCGGATTGACCTATCAATGGTGGAGGCATCACGGCAGCTCTATTTAACTACTTTGAAAAAGAAAAAGATAAGGCAAACACCACTTGATTCAACGGTTGAAGAGTTCAATGATATGGCTGTGCTCAACGAGCGTGAGCTGCTGATCAAGTTTAATAAGAAACATGTGCTACACTGGGACATTGATGGCAAGTTCCTAGGTATTGTGAACATTGGAAAGAGTCAATATTGTATGGCGCTTACTCAGTGCCGCCTCCAAGAGAGCGTTATTCCAATTCCGTCCCACGGGATGCAAGGAGAAGATGAGGAACCTCCATTCTCCACAGAGCATGTCTGAATGTTCAAGACTCTTGTTTGCTTTGCCCTTTGGATTCAGAGGGTGTCTTCTGTTTCTGCTAGTACTACCAGTAGAATATGTCAGTTTGGATGGTCGCCATAGCTCTTACTTATAATGATGTGTTGAACGTCTTGTTAATGTTCTGAAATATGGGGTATTGATCTATGATATTAAAACTTTATTATTGTTCCTCTCCGCCTCTCAAATTTACTCTATTTTTGGGATGGTTCAGATGCACTCCTTGGGCCATGCTCTTTGAGCGAAGAAATTTTTAGCTGTTGAAATGTTATTCTGTGTCTCTTCCATTGGCTGTTGAGAAGAGATCATTGTTCCAATTCTTTGTCATGAGATTCAAGAAGAAGACGAGGGAGTCTTCCTTCTCGACATGGTATGTCTGAATGGTCAAGACTCTTGGTCCGGCATGCCTTTGGATTGACAACATATCTTTTGTTCTCAGCTCTTCTTACTTATTAGTACTACCACATGAACATTTTATTTTGGATGGTTACGCTCACACCTGGGATCTCATCATTTGGTGCTTGCTTATTATCATGTATTGGTCATCTTGTTAATGTTCTGAACTGTGGAGTACCAACCTATGACATTAGAACTTTGTTAATGTTCCTCCTCGCCTCCGAAAGTTCACTTTAATTTCAGCATGCTTACGATGCACGAATGGTCTTCAAGCAAAGGCATTTCAAATTTTTGAAATGTTATTCTGGTGTCTTCCATAGGCTGTTTCTTCAGTCTCTGCTTCCTGGTGTGTAATTTGGTCGTAACTTGTAAGTTTCACTAGGCGGCACCTACTCTTTGTGTGAAACATACTGCGTCGGGTATACTTTTTGTGGCTGCTTGTAGTGGGTTTTAGGTATTTTGGTTATAAACGAGTTGAACTATGTGCTCTCCTGGAGCAAGGTAAATTTGACTTTCAGCTCCCATTGTTAAGAAGCAAGAATGTACTCTAACTGTTCTGATGAGAGATTCGTTCTTGCTTGTGTTATTTTTTGAGTGAATGCCAGAGTGTCTGACAGTGACATAGTCTGGCATTTCATTAGATGTTAGTTATTGTGTTTCTAGTTCTTAAAATTGCCTGTTTGCTCCTGCTTCATGCACAAGAGAAGCGTGGCGCAGATGTCGTCGACGTGCACTAGCGGCACCGATCCCAGGATCCTCGGCAGCGAGAAGTAGGGATCTTTCTTGGTCACCGGCGCCACCGCGCTCTCCACTGTCTCTCAGACCTGGCCGAGGACCGTGTCACCCGCGACGAGGCTGCAGGGCAGCGTGACCACCTCGAACGCAGGGCTCTCGCCGTCGTTGTAGCGCAGAAGCTCCTTCTCTGACAGGAGCTTTGCCTCTATGTGCCTCTGCAGATGGTCCACTCAACACTGTCACTCTGATGATGTGTTGTCATGCAGGGTGAGCACCAAGATTGCCATTTTGCATTTGAGGTTCAGAATTCAGGCCCGGCCTCTGGCCTTTTACTTGGTGTTGTAAAACTTGGGGCCTGCCCCGCTGGTTATATCTATAAAGATTCAGGTGGGGAAGTTCTTTGTGAGACCATCCTAACAGCAACACAGGTATTTCCTGTGCACTTTATCTTCACTTTTGCGCACACATGAACAACTTCACGGTTGGTCATCCTCAAATTACCTCAGGGTAAGCACGCTTATTATGGAAATTCTTTGGAGATGAGCTTCCAGGAAAGAAAAATTATGCATTTTGTTTATACAAGTAGTCTATCATTCCTATTAAGCAATGATATTACAATAC
>NC_041384.1:51901508-51911690 GCF_002162155.2 Triticum dicoccoides
CAGTGTCGACAGATGTGCCATGACTTGTGGTATGGCGTGCCACACGCGCCATACACCTCATGTGCACACACATGACCTGCACACGTCTGTTTAACCGTGAGGGTCATCTTTGATACCATTCTGTAACGCTTTAGCCATAGTCATCGGTTCTAGATCATCATGCCTGGCTACCACCTAGGATCTAAATTGGACCCATATACCAACATTGGTCTTTCCTGCACACCTTTTCCTCATTCGTGTACAATTACAAGCAATTTCTGACCACGCTTAACATGGAGGTTCTTAGGAGGCAAGCCACCGGAAAAGATGGTGCACCTTACTTGTATGAGTAGTCTATCATTCTATTAAGCCGGGATGCCACATATCTTGACTTGCATATTGGTGTTCCAGACATGAATGAGATTGTCTTTGCATATTGGCCTTCTTCAGGCGGATCTAGGGAATGTCAACAAACTGAACCCAGACCACATGTGGGTAAGACCTAGCTCGTACCTCAAAACCTAGTGGAGGAAGAGCCGCCAGCGGCGGTAGGGGGAATGGGGCGGCGACAGGTGAAGAGGCATGGGTGGGTGTCGACGGTAGGTCTAGGGCACATGTGTGTGGGTCCTTTGGGTGCAGGTTGGTATGTCAGGGAAGAGGGGTTGGATGAGTCAAATAAAAAAAAATCAAGAATACGCACGAGTGTGTGTATCATCTATTAAAGAGAGAATGGGCTAGAAAGCCATTTCAAACTCCACACAAGGATTACCAACGTGTCAAGGACGCGCTCACCAACATGGTGTTGGTATGAAGTATTACATAACAAGATGCCCACTCAACGCATCTAGAAAGGATACACACAGATTGTCCCTGAGGAGGCCGACAGATGCCCAAGCAGTCCCCTCATTTTTCATGTCGGAGATCGTCTTCATGGCCGAGGGGGTTGCACCATCGAGTACCGCAACATTGCAGTGTTTCTAGATCTCTCAGAAAACCATTGTTACGATGGGTCTGATATTGCATCATTCTGTCTGAGGTGCAACTTTGGAAGTACACCAATTGAGTAAGTTGTCATTAGTCGTAGGTTTCCAATCGGACTTGCCCGAAGCGGATAGGGTAGCATACTAGCATGCCATACCTGGTCATGACACATGTGATGAGTAAGTGATTGATGGTCTCTTGTTCCTGATCGTATATTGGGCACAAAGCTTGGTGTGGTAGTCCACAACGCGCAAATCTGTCGGAGGTCCAATAGCGATTTCGCGTGGCTAACCAGGTTCGTGGGCAGAAGTGGTACCCGTCATGGAATTCACATGAAAAGTCACGTGCTCGGCTACCTGCGGAATTCACAATGAAGTCAGCTGTGGAAGACTTGACCTTCATTTCCCGCAAAAAAAAAAAAGAAGAAGAAGACTTGACCTTCATCAAGCCCTTCCACAATGGTGAGTCAGTAGGCTTCACATCAACTTGCGATATCGTTTTCGAATGCAGGTATTTGTTGTGCAATAATTTGTGCCAAACACCTTCCTCATTGAGTATCTTATGAAGTCATTTGTTGAGTAAACACTTGTTTCTGATTTCAAGGTTTTTAATGCCTAAGCCTGCATTGACATTCAACAAGTAGATGGTTCATTATCTTGTGATACTATGATGTGATTGCTTTCCAGACTGTTTTTATTTGACAATTACACGGGAAAAAATGTTGATTTACTACTACTCTGTTTTCAAATCCCTGCATTAGTAGTTTTTACATGCATTATTCGATCGTGTGCAAACATTGCACTGCTGCTTTGACTTGTAAATTTCACTTGTCAAAATTTCAGGCATATGTTTTGATTCACCGTGAAAACAGAGTGTACAACAAAAACACATCAAACCTACAATTTGTTCACTACGGTCAGCTAAATTCTTCTTGCTATTTGCTCCAACAAGTTGCTATAATCCTGCTGACTCTGTTTACATTTGGAATATCTAATTTTTTAGAAATTCTGATTTTATGGTTTCATTTGGAGCGACAACCATATGATACCAGGGGCTATGATTGGATGCACAACCACATTGGTCCTCCACACAGTACAGAATCAAAAGTGTTTCTAAGTTTCACCAAATCTACTCCTCCAGGTTAAGTCGCTGACAACACAAAACGGAAATTAACCAAAATTATAGTGTCAATTTTGCTGCTAGTCGCTCCATTACATTACAGTCCATGGGGGTGTTGTAACCTCAGACTCGGCTATCAAGGGTCTCTCCAGGCAAACGGCCAGCTACCAAAACGGTGAACCATGGATGATAGATCAGCGCCTCTTCTTGCCAGACTTTGAGCCGGCAGATTTCGATGGGCTCGCGACCAGGTAGATGAACCCCAGAACGAAGGAAACAACGGACACCAGTGCTCCATACTTCGCAACAAGTTTCTGCACATGGACAGTCTCTTAGAATCTCACACCAGGGAATATCATGGCAGCTTATTTCGATGGAGAAGAAATGAAATGAAATTACCTTAGCCTGAACAGCACATGAGAGCAAATCCAGAGATATCCAGAGCAAGGGTATCAACCCCACAAAATAGCATGGAAAAAATTAGAATCACCAAGGAGATATTACCAGAATGAAAATGCACATGATCACTTACCCATTCAAACTTCTTCACTGGAGGTCTTTCAGCAAGAATGTCCAGGGGGAGGATGGGAGTTGAGTAGGCCTCCTACAGCGTACAAAATTATGAGTTTAGCAGGAGGCGTTGACACTGGTGAATTAATGAGCAAACAAGGCGATCTCGCAAACAAGCGAATGTATATCATTTGAGACACTAGTGAATAATATACGGAACGGGTAGAGGATCATACCTGAAGTGCAGCCTTTGTGGCAACACGGTACTTGATAACAGCAGGTGAAGCTTGGAACCTGCCCTGTGTTTTGCTCTCCAATACAAACGCGTGCGAAGCAGTGGCACCACTAAAAGTGCAAATGATAAAAGTTCAGTTTACTATAACACCATAATGGAGTGGAGTCACCAAAAGCAGAGAGATGCATTACAAAATGGAAATGCACTCACGGTTCAAGCCTTTCCAAAGTCTTTGAGACCTCTCCAGAGACAAGTTCAAATGCTTCCTTTGGCCACGAGTCATCATTAATGGCCACATCATATGCAGTTCTGCACAAAAATAACAATACCTTATTAGACTATGCAAAATACATGGATACTCACTGGCCATCATATTATACAAATAGGTAAGTTGAACAAGAAAAAGGAATCAAACTTTTGTCCATGGAAATAGGATGTGCACTTTGAGGAGCAAACAAGATATTGCAATAACTCAGTTTTGAGAACATCAAGGAAACCCATCTGGTAAGTTTTAAAACTTTACTGTACATGATGCAAACATCTAACAAGCTAGAACCAATCTATCTGGAAAAGTGCTTGGCACATATACTAGTTCTAACCAGCAAGAGCAGTAAAACCATGAGATTACAACATACATCAAAATAAGAAGGATAAGCTTCTATTCTAGTCTAGGTAATCAAACGAGAACATTTTATGACATCTCATACTGATGACTATTAAACACCACATAGATGCTTCAACTTTCCCAAGTGTAAACCCTGGTGTTACTATTGACAGATTTGCTCAATAACAATGGGACGCCTGAAGCTCTTGTAAAAGCTCACAAATTGGCTGCGGCTACTCTACCTTGCTAGTTGGTTGCCTAGACAAATTAAATCAGGCGCGTGGTCAAGCAACAAAACGACGGATCGGGTCACCATTTTGTACGGATAATAATCTATAAACGCTAGATCTAGCAGTTACTAGTCAGGATCCACGAGATGGTGCCGGAATTCCACCGCCGAATTGTGAACTGAAGGAGCTAAAACCACAATTAACTGAGCCGATCCCCTCGGCTGCCGGCCAAGGCCGCCGCAGATCCCGTCGATCTGGCGGAGAGAGCAGGCCCCATCGCCGTCGCGAAGTGAGGAGGAACACAGGATAGCAGGCAGGTAGGATGGGACGTCGGAGTACTCACGCGGATCCCTGGTTGTAGAGGTCGAGGGAGACGGCGAGGCGCTCGACGCCGGGCTTGGGGCGGGAGAGGGCCACCTTCTTGTGCGCGACGAGGAAGGGCGCGTCGGCGGCGAAGGTGCAGGAGAGGGCGGCGAGGAGGACGGCTGCGCAGAGGAGGAGCGAGCGGGTCGCCGCCATGGTGGTGGACCTGGCTAGGGTTCCGGCGGATCGGATCGGATCGGATCTCGTGCCTCTCGCCCAGCTGGATGGAAGAAGAAGACGACTCTGGGTATGGTATGGACTGGGACGGATGGGCTCTGCATACTAGTAGCCCAGCCCAGGGGTGGTGCCTGGCAAGTGAGGCTGCACATGGGACCCGCCGCACACAAACAAACAAAAGTGCATGTATGGATAAAACTGAACTTTTCTTTTTGCAATTGTTTGTTGGTACTGTAGCTTATAATGCTTGTAATAGTATTTTTTTAGTTGCTTTTAATATTATTATCTTAGTTTCTTTTATTTATTTTTTTAGGAATGCCATTTTGGCGAGCTTTAGTAGTTACATAACACTTACATTCACCAATTACATAGCAACGATAAAACTCAGTGGTTCATCGACCCAAACATCTTATTGAGGATCACACACCTTAGCTAGAGTATGAACTAGTAACCCTAAGGCAGAAACCATAAGGTACTTTCGTGAAAAAGAAGCTCGTATGCAAATGTCGTCGGAGATTGGAGCATTCATAGTTGCCGAAAATCCATTGTCCTTCAAAGTATTTGATTGTTGACCTCCTTGCAATCCAATCCGAATGGATAGCCTTTGGCAATCCATCGACAAGATAGGGACCATCGAGCACTGACGAAGTTTTCCACGATGGTTGCAATGTTCAAAGCCAGCTCCGGTATGTGTTTGCTAACAACAATAAATTTGCCCCAGTCATCTCGGATTACGTCTCTCGCCCCGCTACCGCTATCCGGATCAAATCTAACATCCATATTTGGGGTGACAAAGCCCTCCGTTACTTCGATCCATTTGCTCTTTCTTTTTTTTTATATGTGGCTCTCACAAAATTCGCTACTAAGCACCTAGATAGAGAATAGAGATAACCACATATGGTATGAACTAAACTTTTTCACCATCAACTCTTTGTCACCTCATTGGTCAAGTGCACCATACATAGTGAGGATAACTTCTCACAGGTAGATGGTCTCACAACCGGTCTTGATAAATTACATGTAATCAAGAATTTCATTGTTAGTACAATTGCACTTCTCTCAGACCAATGTCCCCTCCAGATCTCCCAGGCTTCCACGCATTGAAACCATGCAAAACACTTACACGCTGAAATTTTGATATTCGCTTGAAGTCTGCATAGCTCATCCCATTTG
This sequence comes from Triticum dicoccoides, assembly GCF_002162155.2. NCBI lineage: Eukaryota > Viridiplantae > Streptophyta > Magnoliopsida > Poales > Poaceae > Triticum > Triticum dicoccoides. The sequence continues at coordinate 51,906,880 of NC_041384.1, forward strand.
AACTCAAGTTTGCCGCCCCTGATTCTTCCTACCGACTTAAACGATTCCTGCTCCATATGATACGTACAGCGAACACAGAACACACCCTTCTTGACGAAACGCCATGTGACAAAGCCCGCCATGCTATTCAGGCTCGTGAAAATGTGGTGCACATTAATAGGCCAAAATATCGACCGCAACAACTATTCATCGCAGCCTCCGGTCACAGGATCATTCAACTGATCAGTTGTTCATATCTGTATCTGACCTTTTGGTGTTAATACTTTGCCAGTAGGGCTTTATGGGATCCAATAATACATACTCCCTCCGTCCGGAAATACTTGTCTTCAAAATGGATAAGAAGGGATGCATCTAGACGTATTTTAGTTCGAGATACATCTCTTTTTATCCATTTTGATGACAAGTATTTTTGGACGGAGGGAGTATTTTGGTATTATCTCTGTTTAGGAGTATTGTGGTTGTTGATCATTTTTTCTACCCCCTTCGTTCTTTTTTATCAGGCGTTGCAGACAGCTGACATTGAACTATTTTGGACGCTATCTGAAATTTCTACAACGTCTTATAAAAGTGAACAGAGGGAGTACAAAAGATCAAACTATACATCATTAATTTGAGTTCACACAAAATTTATAAATCTTCTTTTCTGAGACGGGCCCTTCGTTATCGATTGGCATAATCTGCTCCTCCCGATCACGTCACATGGGAATGTGCCATCCATTGCGGACTAGACTACTAAAAACGCCTCCATTCCCTTCCCCTAGCTGCTAGCTAAGCGCTCTACGACTACGAGCCTGTAAACACAATTGTCAACGCCATGGCGCGCCAATGCCTCTTCCTCCTCCTCGTCGCCGTGACTGTGATGGCGTTCGGGGTGGCCGGCGCCTCCAAGGACGTCACGGGGGGCTACCTCCTGTACGACTGCGACCCGGATCCACGGCGGCCCGCCAAAGGCACCGCGTTCGGCGCCAGCCTGAGGCCGCTCCTCGCCGCCCTCCCGTCAGCCGCTGCGCCGACGGGCTTCGCCTTCCTCCATTCCGGCAGGGCCGGCCGGAGCAACGACACGGCGTTCGCCCGAGGCCTCTGCTTCGGCGAGTCCCCGGCACGGGGGGACTGCCGCGAGTGCCTGGCCACCGCGGTCGAGAGACCCAATCCTAAGCATAGCGTGAGATCGTGTAGTTCGTTTGCTAGAGCTTTTCTAATGTCAAGTATCTCTTCCTTTGACCATGAGAGCGTGTAACTCCTGGATACCGTAGGAGTGCTTTGGGTGTATCAAACGTCACAACGTAACTGGGTGACTATAAAGGTGCACTACAGGTATCTCCGAAAGTATCTATTGTTTTATGCGGATCGAGACTGGGATTTGTCACTCCGGATAACGGAGAGGTATCACTGGGCCCACTCGGTAATGCATCATCATTATGAGCTCAAAGTGACCAAGTGTCTGGTCACGGGATCATGCATTGCGGTACGAGTAAAGTGACTTGCCGGTAACGAGATTGAACAAGGTATTGGGATACCGACGATCGAGTCTCGGGCAAGTAACATACCGATTGACAAAGAGAATTGCATACGGGGTTGATTAAATCCTCGACATCGTGGTTCATCCGATGAGATCATCGTGGAGCATGTGGGAGCCAACATGGGTATCCAGATCCCGCTGTTGGTTATTGACCGGAGAGCGATCTCGGTCATGTCTACATGTCTCCCGAACCCGTAGGGTCTACACACTTAAGGTTCAGTGACGCTAGGGTTGTAGGGATATGTATATGCAGTAACCCGAATGTTGTTCGGAGTCCCGGATGAGATCCCGGACGTCACGAGGAGTTCCGAAATGGTCCGGAGGTAAAGATTTATATATGGAAAGTCCTGTTTCGGGCATCGGGACAAGTTTCGGGGTTATCGGTATTGTACCGGAACCACCGGAATGGTCCCGGGGGTCCACCGGGTGGGTCCACCTGTCCCGGGGGGGCACATGGGCTGTAGGGGGTGCACCTTGGCCTACATGGGCCAAGGGCACCAGCCCCACATAGGCCCATGCGCCTAGGGTTTGAGGGGGGAAGAGTCCTAGGAGGGGAAGGCACCTCCTAGGTGCCTTGGGGGGGAGGGAAACCCCCCTTGGCCGCCGCCCCCCTAGGAGATTGGATCTCCTAGGGCCGGCCACCCCCCCTTGGCCCTCCTATATATAGTGGGGGAAAGGAAGGACTTCATACCTTGGCCTTTGGTTGCCTCCTTCTCCCTCTCCAACACCTCCTCCTCCTCCATAGTGCTTGGCGTAGCCCTGCCGGAGTACTGCAGCTCCATCAACACCACGCCGTCGTGCTGCTGCTGGTGCCATCTCCCTCAACCTCTCCTCCCCCCTTGCTGGATCAAGAAGGAGGAGACGTGGCTGTTCCGTACGTGTGTTGAACGCGGAGGTGCCGTCCGTTCGGTGCTAGGATCTCCGGCGATTTGGATCACGTCGTGTTCGACTACATCATCCCCGATCTTTGAACGCTTCCGCTCGCGATCTACAAGGTATGTAGATGCATCTAATCACTCGTCGCTAGATGAACTCATAGATGGATCTTGGTGAAACCGTAGGAAAATTTTGGTATTATCTCTGTTTAGGAGTATTGTGGTTGTTGATCATTTTTTCTACCCCCTTCGTTCTTTTTTATCAGACGTTGCAGACAGCTGACATTGAACTATTTTGGACGCTGTCTGAAATGTCTACAACGTCTTATAAAAGTGAACAGAGGGAGTACAAAAGATCAAACTATACATCATTAATTTGAGTTCACACAAAATTTATAAATCTTCTTTTCTGAGACGGGCCCTTCGTTATCGATTGGCATAATCTGCTCCTCCCGATCACGTCACATGGGAATGTGCCATCCATTGCGGACTAGACTACTAAAAACGCCTCCATTCCCTTCCCGTAGCTGCTAGCTAAGCGCTCTACGACTACGAGCCTGTTAACACAATTGTCAACGCCATGGCGCGCCAATGCCTCTTCCTCCTCCTCGTCGCCGTGACTGTGATGGCGTTCGGGGTGGCCGGCGCCTCCAAGGACGTCACGGGGGGCTACCTCCTGTACGACTGCGACCCGGATCCACGGCGGCCCGCCAAAGGCACCGCGTTCGGCGCCAGCCTGAGGCCGCTCCTCGCCGCCCTCCCGTCAGCCGCTGCGCCGACGGGCTTCGCCTTCCTCCATTCCGGCAGGGCCGGCCGGAGCAACGGCACGGCGTTCGCCCGAGGCCTCTGCTTCGGCGAGTCCCCGGCACGGGGGGACTGCCGCGAGTGCCTGGCCACCGCGGTCGAGAGGATCGGCTTCTGCGACGGCAGCCGGCGCGCGGCCTTCTGGAACGACGGCTGCTTCCTGGCCTACTCCGACACCAAGGCCTCCGTCTCCGCGCCCGCCGACGAGCGGCGCTGGATGAGCTTCCTGACCCACGACCCCGTCGTCTACCCCAGGTTCTATGACGCGGAGACGCTGGTGGGCCTGGCGCGGTCCCTGCTGCCCCGCGCGGCGGCGAACGGCTCGGGGGTGCCGGGGCGCATGCTGGCCGCGGCGAGCGCCGCCCTCCGGGCGAACGGCACCGTCCGCGCGGTGGCGCAGTGCGCCCCGTGGAACGTCACGGCGGCGGAGTGCGCCCTGTGCCTGGCGAAGTCGGTGCGGGACGTGCCCGGCCCCGGCGGCCTGTTCGGCGTGTTCGAGGGCGTCCGGTCTGGCGTGGCCTCGGTGCACCGGTACGACTGCAACCTGCGGTTCGAGATATCCGCTCCGGTGAGGCCCGTGGGGAAAGGAGCGAGGATCCGTGAGTTCGTCACATTTTCTCTCTTGCAAATTACTTCCTGATGTCAAAAACGTTCTTGTATGATGGGACGTAGGGAGTAATTAATATACTTAAATGCATATATTCAGTCGTGCATGCGTGTGGATGCAGGGAAGAAGATTCGAGATAACCTTCTTGTCGTCATAGTTGGTGCCGTCGTGATCGTGGTCGCCGTCGTCGCCGGAGCAGCTTTTCTCCTTGTGAGGCGAAAGAAGAAGATGAGGAAGGGGGCACAAGCTGGCGTGTCTCCTCCAACACCTAGCTAGGTAGGGGCAACAGGCCGGCCGGCTCCAAGTTAGCATTCCCTGTGTTCACAAATACTCCCTCTGTTTCAAAATAAATGACTCAATTTTGTATTACAATTAGTACAAAGTTGAGTCATTTATTTTGAAACGGAGGAAGTACTCCTCTGTGCATTTATGTAAGACGTTTTAGAGGCTTGTTTTTCTGAACCGATGTATATAGACGCGTTTTAGTGTGGTTATTCACTCAGGGATCACATTCTCGAGAATGGATCGACTACTACACTTTCTGACTCCTCGTTGATCATGTATAGTGGAGTACAATGCAAGTTCTTACATGTAGCTTTGATGATTGTAATGGTCATAATGTTAGGCAGCATTAGGGGGAGTGTTGAGAATCAATTAAACATGATCTATTTGGGATTAAACCCTGCACATGGCAACCACAACGTCAGTTGCTACTTTCACACGTTCCTTTCTCTGGTTTGTGTTTCGGAACTACTCCTCCGGGGACTTGTATAGATAGGTGTGCGTCATGGACATAAACATTATGCCGCGCAAAAGAAAAGATACAAAGAAATAATTTTCCTTTTTTCCCCTGAAGAAGTTCAAAAGAACTGTAAGATTTGAGTGGACTAGGACAAAATATAATTTTGGCAGGCCAAATCCGCTGTTATTTTGACAGCAGTGATCTAAACACTCTTATATTTCTTTCCGGAGGGGGTAGAAAGAACCCCTTGCTGCTTGCCTCCTG